>NC_092871.1:42429027-42429490 GCF_032062135.1 Pyxicephalus adspersus
GAAGAAAAAGTGCGTCTTATATGGCAAAAAATACGGTATATGTCTGCTCAGGAGGCAATGACAATTGCTCAAGGTTAAAAAGCTCGAATTTACTCTTCACAGAAGAACCAGGTGAAGAAATTCAAACATCATTGCAATCTCTAAATATTTCATGTGATTTACAACATGTTTAGTACAGCACTGTGTAATATGTTGGCAATATGTTGTAAAATTCATTGAAAAATTGTAATATGTTGGCGCTATATAAATCCTGTTTATTAATAATAATAATAATAATGTTTAACTTCAGTCTCATGACCCCACAATGTCCATTATAAACTGACGGGCCTAAAGGTAGAAATGGAGAAGATTTCCTGATTACATTCACAAACAAGGATGGTTTATTATCTAAGCCTTTTTAAAGGCAACCCAGCAGTCTAAGGATATGTGGAAGTTAGTTCCATTCCATATGAATTTATCTTGC
>NC_092871.1:42429736-42458041 GCF_032062135.1 Pyxicephalus adspersus
CCCAGTCGGGCTTTGCCCTTGACAATGCAGTAGGGTACTCCCATCTTACGGCATAGGGCAGGGAGGAAGACCACCAGCTGGAAGATACAAGGATAAAGTTAGGCCCTGATCTCTAAGACATACATATCTGCTCAGGAGGCAATGACCACAATTGCTCAGGGTTAAAAAGCTCGAATTTACTCTTCACAGAAGAATCAGGTGAAGAAATTCAAACATCATTGCAATCTCTAAATATTTCATGTGATTTACAACATGTTTACTTCAGTCTCATGACCCCACAATGTCCATTATAAATGGACTGGCCAAAAGGTAGAAATGGAGATTTCCTGATTACATTCACAAACTTTCATTCAACAAGGATGGTTTATTATCTAAGCCTTTTTAAAGGCAACCCAGCAGTCTAAGGATATGTGGAAGTTAGTTCCATTCCATATGAATTTATCTTGCATCTCTTTATGATGACTAGATGTTTGTACATATTTACCTTAGCATGTGAAGGTTATGTATTTTTACAATATCTCCCCACCTTTTCTCAAGGGAGATCATCATTCACTTGGCAGTTTTCACTGTCAGACTGACTGTTTGCAGGATCAGTCAAGGGTCTGCTTTATGCCCAAATTATTGGTCGACGTAGATAACTGCATAGCTACAAACTGCACCAAAACCAAGAAGTGCCACAATGATGTACATACCTCAATAGGATCCACATCATGAGCGATCACCACCAGCTGGGCATTTCTGTTCTCCACCAGAGTTGTCACTATGTTGACACCTACAAAAATATTAACACTTGTCAGATAGTCTTATGTTAAGTAGGACAAGTACCCCTATAAAACTGTCAATGCTCAGGGTTAAAAAGCTTGTGTTTAGATCCACACATTTTTTTCAGGTGAAGAAATTCAGACATCATTGCACAGACAAACCAGAACAGAGGGAACTGAACCTGCAGCCACATAACACCCACCTGCTCTGATGACTGGGGGTCAGCATCAGCCATCTATTCACAGCAGATGATTTTTTAGCTATAGCCTCAGTGTGTGCATAAGCGATCTTGGTGGAAGAATGTAATCACAGCTCTCAGATAGCAAATATTACTTAAATCATTAGTACAGCACCAACACAAAATTCACAAACTAATGTCTGCAGCTTTCTTTTCTTAAACAGGACCTGGCAGATTTGAAGACTGAGGTCTTCCAATCAGATTCTCAAAAGAGAACACAGAGGAAGAATGGCAAAACTATTCTGTTTTACTGCTCAGGGTTAAAAAGCTCTGAAGACCACACAGTGACAATGCAGGTTAAGAAATTCAACTTGCATCATTGCCAGAAAAGGAACACGATTCCTAAAAACAGGGTGGCAGAAACTTACGGGTTGGGTTGTGTGAAAGCAAGGCTGGTGCAGGTCTTTCTGTGCACCAATCAGCCCAGTCTGGCTTTGCCCTTGACAATGCAGTAGGGTACTCCCATCTTACGCACAGGGCAGGGAGGAAGACCACCAGTTGGAAAATACAAAGATAATAAAAGGTAGGCCCTGCTCTCTAAGACATACATACCTGCTAAGGAGGCAATGACCACAATGGTTTAGGATTAAAAAGCTCGCATTTACCCTTCACAGTAGAATCAGGTGAAGAAATTCAAACATCATTGCAATCTCTAAATATTTCATGTGATTTACAACATGTTTACTTCAGTCTCATGAAGAAATTGAAATTGGCCTCACCCTAAAACGGATGTGCCAAAAGGTAGAAGTGGTGAAGATTCTTGCTGATTACATCCACAAACTTTTATGCAATGAGGATAGTTTATTATCTAAGCCTTTTTAAAGGCAACCCAGCATAAATTCTATAAGGTTTGGACACTTTGGCTGGACCATCACACCACCTGACTTAGATCGCAGGCTCTTGAATTTATGATGAGCAGCCACCCTCCCCCTTTTTGCTTATTCATTTGTGTTGTTCCTAATTTGGCTTTATAGCATTTTTTCCCTCAGTTTATCCATACTACTGTAGGTTTCGAGTACACCCATTTTACCTGTATTGTTTTGTTTCTATGTTTTTGTTGATACGTTTACTTATGCTTATTTATATTTTCTTTTTCTATGTATAATGATAGTTTTATTTCATCATTGACTGTTACATGTATGTTCTGAAAAATTCTAATAAAAATGTATTAAAATAAAAAAGGCAACCCAGCAGTCCAAGGTTATGTAGAAGTTAGTTCCTCTCCACATGAATTTATCTTGCATCTCTTTATGATGACCATGTTTGTACCCATTTACCTTAAAATCTGAAGGTTATGTATTTTTACAATATCTCCCCACCTTTTCTCAAGGGAAATCATCATTTACTTGGCAGTTTTCACTGTGAGATTGTTTGCAGGATCAGTCAAGGGTCTGCTTTATGCCCAAATTATTGGTCAATGTAGATAACTGCATAGCTACAAACTGCACCAAAACCAAGAAGTGCCACAATGGATGTACATACTTCAATAGGATCCACATCATGGGCGATCACCACCAGCTGGGCTTTCTTGTTCGCCACCAGAGTTGTCACTGTGTTGACACCTACAAAAATATTAACACTTGTCAGATGTCCTTCTTAACAAAAGACTAAGTACCCCTATAAAACAGTCAATGCTCAGGGTTAAAAAGCTCGTGTTTAGATCCACACATTTTTTTCAGGTGAAGAAATTCAGACATCATTGCATAGACAAACCAGAACAGAGGGCACTGAACCTGCAGCAACATAACACCCACCTGCTCTGATGACTGGGGGTCTCTTGCTAGGGACATCTGGTTTACCAGCAGTTCTCTGCTCTGCATGGGCCAGCAAACATTTCTTCTTCTCTTGCTTGGTCTCTGGCCTGTATTTGTGTGCCAGTTTAAAGAGCTGAGTGGCTGTAGGAAAAAAAAAAATTAGCATCTATTCACAACAGATGATTTCTTAGCTATAGCCTCAGTCTGTGCATCAGCGATCTTGGTGGAAGAGTGTAATCACAGCTCTCAGATAGCAAATATTGCTTACATCATTTGCACAGCACCAACACAAAACTCACAAACCAATGTCAAGAGGAAGAATAGCAAAACTCTTTGCTTACATGAACTAAATCAGTGACATGTTGCAGCCAAGAGATAAGCAAGAAAGTGGAAAGTAGTCAACAATAGACCCAATCTTATGTCTAGAAAACATATACTAAGATCAGAGCTGCCTATGCCTCAAGGTACCAGCATGCCACTAGATAAAGAGAAGTCAGCACTCCTTGCCTGTATATCAGTATGTTTTCACCTTCAGATCTGCACAACTGTCAGGAAGCCGTCATTTTAGAAATAGACTGGCAATTTCTGAGCACATGATCTTTTAGATAACTCATCTGGTGTCTAATGGATTTCTATAAATTTAGCCGCTGGTCTAATCCTCATGTGCCTTTTCTACAGCCCTTATTCTGTGTACGAAGGTTCCCAACATTTCTGTCCCACAGCACCACAAAACCATATCCCATGTGCAGCCCTAGTCACCTGTCAGTCGAGAGCCCGGGTGAACTGGTTGATTGCAGGAGGGACCTTCAGGCGTTTGTACAGGATGGATAGCGGAGGCTGGAGCCTGATGTAGCAAGGCTCCATAATGTACCTAAAATACAAGTGGGTGGAAATAGAAAATAAAAACCTCCTGAGCACTAATAAGCCTGAGTGTGGCTGAGGGGAAAAAAAAAAAAAAAAAAAAAAGTACAAAATAAAGCCTTACCTAGTCACATCGGCATCCTCCAGTGTCCTGCCAACCTCTTGCTGCATCCTCTTTGTTGATCTGTCCTCCCTCCGGACAGTTTTTAAATGTATTTAATTTATTATTTTGACATGATTGTTTCAAACTTTTTTATACTCATACTATTATACTGTAAAATAAATTTTCATGAAAGACAATGTACCACTTTTTAGACATATAAATCCAGACAGAAATGAACCTCCCTGGAGGTTAATGCAATCATTTTAAATCTATTACATAAAACACATCCATTTTTTTTTTTTTTTTTTTTACAATTGGCATCACATCCAACAGTGTAAAATACAGCTGTATATTATACAAGGATTGTTATTTGTCTTGACAAAAAAATAAGTCCTAGCAAAGAAAGAATCAAACCCTGTAATTAGTTTGTAAAATTTTATCTGCCCTGTCTCTTCAGAGTCAGGTACTAACTTCTAGGCGTAAATTAGATTAAACCAACTTCAGTGATTATGCTGTTAAACCTCTTGAAGGATTATTAGCCAATTATAAGCAATCTACCTGACTCTGAAGAGACAGGGCAGCTTTTACCTTTGACAGGTTTCTGGACAAAAATTACATTCTATATAACAACGGCTCTGTGTTCACCTCTCTTGCATGCTTAGTCTGTGGATTTGTAGTTGCTAAAAAAAAAAAAAAAAACACAGCTTATTTTATTTATTTTCTGCCGCTTTAAACGCATGTTGGACCTGTCACCGCCTTTTAACATTTAAAAAGTCCTCCAGCAATATCGATTAATTTGTGGAGATGGATTGCTAGATTAACCAGTGTTCCAAATTCTTTTGCAATAAAAAGGTGCTTACTTCTGTGAACACCCCATCATGTAGTCTGTTTATTTTGGCATTTATGGTACTCCTAACAGAAAATTGATTTGGGAAGCTATTTAGGGTCATTCTGGTGTTAAAAATTAAACTCACTGCTTTGTAGAAAAACTGGTAAATGTACAATGTTGATTGCCACGTTGTGTATCTGAGAAAAAAAGTTATTGGTATTACCTTCCTAAGTATTTGACATTTCACTTTAAGCAAGAACTATGTCAACCCTTACAATTACCTTCTGTCACAAGTATGAATGTAGAATTACAGACTAGCTTCTCAAAAGAAACCAGTACTGTAAAAATGTGGAGGACGTGGCAGACTTTTTCCAAATGAAAATTACCTCTCCTAGAAGTCAAATTACAATTAAAAGTATTTTACTACATAAACATCTGTTGATGTTTTAGAAATTCATATTCATCCTGTTGTTGTGAACCACCTCAAGAATATGAAAAGCCATAGCAGTCTATCATTGGACTACACAGGTATTAGCTTTTAATGCTGAAAAACTAGGCAGGAGACAGTACAGTCCACAAAATGTTGTATTGTCAGAAGAAGCAGAATTGTAAAAATACATTCAGTACTTAATGGGTCTTTAAAACATACGCAACAATGCAAAGAGTGTATATATTGCATGTGCTTTTTTTTTTTTTTTTTATTTTGCTCAGTCAATATGAGCTATACCATTGCAGCACAGCCTCCACACTTTTTATGGATTCTTCAAATAAACCGCGGACAATGAACTTTGAGGAAGTTACTTTAATATGTACAGAACAAAAGTGTAATGCCCAGTACATTTAACCAAGTTTGGTGGCCAGTTCCTTGGCCTTTGCCTTCTCCAGCTTGGCAATTCTGGCCACAGACTTGGGTCCCAGGATTCCTCCGCCCCAGTGACGACGGATCTTCAGAAAAAGGAGAAAATTTAAAATCAGACATACAGGATTCCAAATAAAACCAATACAATAACCTAATGAAGTTTTTCCTTCAAGGTTTTTGACACCACAGGGTACAGACAAACCTGTCATTTACTGCCATGTCCTAGTTATATTTATATTTGTTCTAGTAGACATGGTGACTGGGACTAGAAGTGGGAAATGCAAAATTTAAAACAGAAGAGGGTAAATCTCAAGTTGTGATCAACAGGTCTGCAGGTGGTATGCCTTTGGCGGATTTGTTGCAGATATTCTAACTTACTGGTCGGTCCACGTAACAGAATAAATCGATCTGGTAGACCTCGACAAGCTTAAAACCTGAAAGGGGCCCTCACCTTTCCAAAACAGGTTTTAGGTAGACCAAGCAGTGATGTGGGCCACAGTCATAAATCCAAAGGAAATGCTGTGGTAATTCTGCCAGCCAGGTATTTTTAAATGAGGCCTGGTGTTCCCCTTTACTTTAGAGGCAAGAACTTCCTCAACCCTCCTACCCAAACACTAAGCACCTTACCCTGAATAAATAAAGCAGATACTTTTAAAAAATTGGTCATGTTGCCACAGGCAGCAGTTTTACAGGCTGCCAATATTAGGATAACCCACTTCCAATTTTATTTTATAATACTCCAAAACGATGTTCAGGAGATCACTTTCAGTATGAAATTCTGCCATATTCCCTATACCCCCAAATTGAGTTTTATTGAAGACACAAAAATTTTAAATAATTCCCAAACGTCATATTAGCCAAGCACCATTTAACACCTGTAGCAGTTTCGTTGGTCTTAACCACAGACACAACCTCTCCAATGTAAGTAAATTGGAGGATTTGGGATCTTTTTGCAAATGGACGGTTTGCAAAACCAACATGTTGCTTTTGGCTGCAGCTGTTGTGGTCCAAATATCAGCACCACAGCCAGTGTTGCATGGAGATCTTGTTGCCTGCTGTTTGGTTTGCCTTTCCCAGCCACACAGTTTGCTATGTGCCTGGGAACTGTCAACCATAGCTCCAAAATGCTAAACCTAGCATTTATACAATTCAAGTCTAGATTCAACACCCCATACACTCTTCCATTTCCAGAAAGGCCACTGTGACTAAACACATAAAGGTCAGTCATTAAAGACACTCTGTATTCCCTTGTAAAAGAGTTGCAGGCAGCCACAACATAAAGCTAAAATATAATTGTATAGCTAAAAAGTGAACACTGATCCGATTAGATTCAAAACATTTCTGGAACTAAAAGATTTCCCTATATCAAGATTCCTAGGGAAAAAGCCATCAAATGACTAAAAACGGGACAAGGAAAATGATTTTATAATTCCAGCAAGAGGAGTGTGCATAGTATTTATGATCTGACAAGCACACATGGTGCTTAAGCGCAATTCTCACCTCATCATGTCTGTCATTGTAGTTGGTCTTCACTGCTTCCACCAGCTTGGAAAGTGCTCCCTTGTCCTCACTGTGAAAGAAATATAAAGTTAGTGATGTTCAATTTTAGACTGTAAAAGTACAGCACTAATTTTTGACTGCTCAGGGTTTAAAAAGCTCTGAAGACCACACGGTGATATTTCAGGTGAAAAAATTCAACTTGCATCATTGCCAGAAAAGGAACAAGATTCCTAAAAACGAGATTGGCAGAAACTTACGGGTTGACTTGTGTGAAAGCAAGGCTGGTGCAGGTCTTTCTGTGCACCAATCGTCCCAGTCGGGCTTTGCCCTTGACAATGCAGTAGGGTACTCCCATCTTACGGCATAGGGCAGGGAGGAAGACCACCAGCTGGAAGATACAAGGATAAAGTTAGGCCCTGATCTCTAAGACATACATATCTGCTCAGGAGGCAATGACCACAATTGCTCAGGGTTAAAAAGCTCGAATTTACTCTTCACAGAAGAATCAGGTGAAGAAATTCAAACATCATTGCAATCTCTAAATATTTCATGTGATTTACAACATGTTTACTTCAGTCTCATGACCCCACAATGTCCATTATAAATGGACTGGCCAAAAGGTAGAAATGGAGATTTCCTGATTACATTCACAAACTTTCATTCAACAAGGATGGTTTATTATCTAAGCCTTTTTAAAGGCAACCCAGCAGTCTAAGGATATGTGGAAGTTAGTTCCATTCCATATGAATTTATCTTGCATCTCTTTATGATGACTAGATGTTTGTACATATTTACCTTAGCATGTGAAGGTTATGTATTTTTACAATATCTCCCCACCTTTTCTCAAGGGAGATCATCATTCACTTGGCAGTTTTCACTGTCAGACTGACTGTTTGCAGGATCAGTCAAGGGTCTGCTTTATGCCCAAATTATTGGTCAGTGTAGATAACTGCATAGCTACAAACTGCACCAAAACCAAGAAGTGCCATAATGATGTACATACTTCAATAGGATCCACATCATGAGCGATCACCACCAGCTGGGCTTTCTTGTTCTCCACTAGAGTTGTCACTGTGTTGACACCTACAAAAATATTAACACTTGTCAGATAGTCTTTTGTTAAAAAGGACAAGTACCCCTATAAAACAGTCAATGCTCAGGGTTAAAAAGCTCGTGTTTAGATCCACATAATTTTTTCAGGTGAAGAAATTCAGACATCATTGCACAGACAAACCAGAACATAGGGCACTGAACCTGCAGCCACATAACACCCACCTGCTCTGATGACTGGGGGCCTCTTGGTAGGGACATCTGGTTTACCAGCAGCTTTCTGCTCTGCACGAGCCAGCAACCTTTTCTTCTTCTCTTGCTTGGTCTCTGGCCTGTATTTGTGTGCCAGTTTAAAAAGCTGTGTGGCTGTAGAAATAAAATAAAAAAAAAAAAATCAGCATCCATTCACAACAGATGATTTCTTAGCTATAGCCTCAGTCTGTGCATCAGTGATCTTGGTGGAAGAGTGTAATCACAGCTCTCAGATAGCAAATATTGCTTACATCATTTGCACAGCACCAACACAAAATTCACAAACCAATGTCTGTCTTTTTTTTTTTTTTTTTTAATAGGTCCTGACAGGTTTGTGCTTAGCCTTCCAATCAGATTCCCAAAAGAGAAAACGAGGAAGAATGGCAAAATTTCTCTGCTTACATAAAGCATAGTTCTCTCCAGGTTTTTAGCCGGTTGCTCCGCCCGACTCCTTTTAATACCCCGCCAAGCTCTCATCCTCGGATCTCAATGAGGCTGCTCTGTGCCATCTGTGCTCTGTGTCATCCGTTCAGAGGATTGCTGCTGGGATGAGAGGTGAGCACACACAGTTCAGCCTTCATGTGCCTTCTCATAGCACGAGCTCGGATTTCTGCCTGTGAAATGTATCCACCTCTAGCTCTGCGTGTGAATTCTGCATCCGCACAGCTCTGTGTGTACAAACCTCCATATCTCCTAATATGTATGTCACAATGACCTGTATATTTCAGGGTGTAGAGGGGGCTCTCAGATACTAGTTATTACAATTTCAGCCCCCCAGCTTTAAAGAATTTCAAGATATGGGGGTCACAAATGTAAAGTAATGAAAATTGAACTTTGAGTTGCATTACAGAGGAAAGTGCAACTACCGTGTTTCCCCGATTTTAGGACATCCCCATTAAGTAAGGCACCCCCGATTTTTAAAAAAATAATTAAAATAAGACACTCACCCGTTTATAAGACAGCTCCAGATATCTGATCCTGCGTGTGTGTCCTTTATGCTGGCTGCAGCGTGTGGGTCTTTAATGCTGGCTGCAGCGTGTGTGTCTTTGTTTGAGGTAAGATGCAGACAGATATGTGTAACAGAGCAGGCAGCACATTTTGCTAGGTAGAGATTTATGTTCTCATAATGTCATAATAATTACATTTTAAAAAGGTTTAGCCACAAGTGTCCCCCACTTGCACTTAGTTTCAGTTTTCTATTCCTCCACGTGTACCTTGAAAATTTTAAGTTAATACAACCAACGGTTTAGGAGATCTGAAGGTTTGAACACAGTGAGTTGTTAGGCTGCAGAATATGACAAGCAGCTTTTACACTCACATTGCTATCACACTGCGCTGCCGATGACATTACACACTACAGATACACGTACACACACAGTGTTTTTTTTATAGAATATGGGCAGTGATGAGAGGGGGTCACTGGCTGTCTTGTCCCCATCTGATATCACATGCATGATGCTATTAAAACATCGCCACATTTTTAACATTATATTAAAGAGTGACTTTCTCTGTTATGTAATGGAAAAATGTGCGGGTTTTTTTTTGTTTTTTTTGTTTTTACACTTTTGTGGAGAGAACCTCTCCCCTTCAGTCTTTACTTCCATTTCGGTAAAGACTGAAAAGGAAATCCACAGCCTCCTGGGATATTTGTGTCACATATACCAAGAGGCTCTGCACTGCTCCTTGTGTGCATGCACCTTCAGAAGATTTCCTATAATGTAAAAAAAAAAGTGCTCAATCTCATGCATGAGCAGTGCAAGGCAGCATTGGACGTACAAGTGAGCATTAGAGAAAAGGTGGAAGCTGAGCCAGCATGGGCCCACGGGGCTAATTTTGTAAAAGAATCAAGTGAAAAAAAAATGTTTCACAAAAGTTCACTTTAAGAGAAGTTAGGCTGAATTCACACCGGCAGTAAGGTTACATTTGTCCATTCCTCATGCCAGGAACCACTGCTGCTTAAAAAACTAGCTCTGAAAAAGCCCAGAACTTACCACCTGTTACCAATCCTAGGGGCCCAGCACTTATGGCCTGTTACAAATCCTAGGTGCCTAGAAGTTGCCAGAAGTCACTCAGAAGGGGTAAATGTACTTTGCTGCTAATAGGAGCTAAGCCTAACTTGTTACACCACATTCATTATACTATTACACTACTACAAAGGAATACACTCCCAAAACACTAGTAAGTTGGGTCACAATACAGGGCATAGGACAGTTGTGGCAAAATACATAGAATAGAAAAATTGGACATACTAACGGGGCAGGCATTACAAAGTTCTAACAAATAATTGGGAGAAGGTAGAACACTGCAACAATAGGAGGTTACTGGATACACATGGCATAAACAACTGGGTGCACCAAATTTGCTGTGTTTTGCCACACCCCCTTTTTTTTTTACCACCGGGCTACAGCTTCCTACCACCCAGCTGAAAAACATTTCTGGGGAGAACACTGAAGTAAATCAGTGACATTATGTTGCAGCCAAGAGATAAGCAAGAAAGTGGAAAGTAGTCAACAATAGACCCAATCTTATGTCTAGAAAACATATACTAAGATCAGAGCTGCCTATGCCTCAAGGTACCAGCATGCCACTAGATAAAGAGAAGTCAGCGCTCCTTGCCTGTATATCAGTATGTTTTCACCTTCAGATCTGCACAACTGTCCGGAAGCCGTCATTTTAGAAATAGACTGGCAATTTCTGAGCACATGATCTTTTAAATAACTCATCTGGTGTCTAAAAAATTTTTTTTTAATAAATTATTCAGCCGCTGGTCTAATCCCCATGTGCCTTTTCTACAGCTCTTATTCTGTGTACTAAGGTTCCCATTATTTCTGTCCCACACAGCCAGAAAACCATATCCCATGTGCAGCCTTATTCACCTGTCTGCCGGTCCAGAGCCTGGGTGAACTGGTTGATTGCAGGAGGGACCTTCAGGCGTTTGTACAGGATGGATCGCTGACGCTGCAGCCTGATGTAGCGAGGCCATTTCACGAAGCGGGTAAGATCTCTTTTGGGCTGGATGTCTTGGCCTGCAGCAAGTAAAAGTTGTGAGAATAGTGTGGATGTACCAATATACCATCTACAGAACCATATAAGAGTACAGATAGCTGATGCTTCATATCAAGGAGCTGAATACTTCACTATAGAACCAGAGCCATACAAGGTGACACACCGATGATGCTCAGTGGGCTGCAAATGACAAAATATTAGGTGGCCCCTGATAATTTTTTTTTTTACAAGCCAGAGCCACTGACTGTCCTCTACAAGTGCATTAGATTATAAAGACATTCACTCACCAATGCCAAAGTTCTTGGGCCTCTTCTCAAAGAGAGGGTTCACCACCTTCTTGGCTTCAGCCTTTTTGACCACAGAAGGGGCCGGAGCCACCTTCTTCCCCTTGGCCTTCTTTCCTTTAGGCTGGCAGAGAGAAATGCAAAACTTAGAACAATGACAACAAAATAACCTAAGGGGAGCAAAACCCCAAAGACGCATCAGTGATCTTGGTGGTTGTGTGTAATCAGGGATCAGATAGCAAATATTGGGTCATCATCTGCGTCTAGAGACACAAAGGGCCAAAACCTAACTAGCATGGTAATATTTAATAATACATTCATACACCAGGAGGCAAAAAGAGCCATCACACATAGTAACAACATGCTGTCTACATAAACAGGTAAATGTCACAGGGCAGGGTGTTTTTTTAGCTGGAAGTGCTCAGGACAGTCAAAAATTCACACAACGCAAAGCACACATTTATATGAGAAGGCTTCAATATATTCCATCACACAGCAACAGTCAGCACACATGAGGGATTACTGGGAGATACAGGAGAAGAATAAAGAAACAGCCCAGCGTATAGAGGTCAACACAGAATGAATACACGCTGCATGCAGAGGGGACAGATCTAGGCAGCACACACCTAGCAGACAAGGCCGGAACCATACACATCCATAATTAGCGGCACTTTCCAACGCCGTCTCTCCCTCATAACCCCAGCAGTGTGAAGGAGATAACCATAGAACACAGCCGCCTAACACTGAGCTCTAGCCCAGGCAGGATTACGACGGATGGAAGCAGATAGAGGAGGCCACAAAACAGCACAACACTCACCATGGCGGACGATGGAGAGAAAGGAAGTACAAAGAATTGTGGGAAATTTAAGTATCCTGGGCCGGATGACGTGGGTTCTCACTCACATCACCGGGAGGAGCGCCATCTAGCGGTGGATGACTTAAAAAACAGCGCTACATCCGTGCTATGTTATGCTTACGACACCATCAGGGCGCCATCAGGTGGCAGAAAGGAAGAGCAGCAGCTTAAGCGTAATGCTAAAGCAAGCAATTTCCATAAAACAGCGCTCAGCCCTCCTCCTCTGAGTCTTTCTTTCTGCTCTGTTCCGCCTGTTCCGGTGACTATCATCAATTTGCGCGGAGTTTCCTGTGTGATTTCTACTCCGGTCAGGGATAAGAAAATAAAAACAGGTCGGTGACTGGGTCCGGCATGGGTGCACAAAATATGGGTTTTATATTGTGGAATACTGTATGGATCATTTTTAATTTTTTGCATGCAAATTAATAAAAATCATATAAGATGCTTTGTCTAGGTGGCCCTCGGTCAGTAGGTTAGTTTTTTCCCCTCATCAGGGGTCGAAGAAAATGCCCCAGTTCTAGTGATCAAGTAAAAAATTGCCCCAGTGTTGGTACATACAGTGTGATCAGTGGCAACTCCTACATAGGACCCTGGGACTTTAATAAATATTATTGAGATAGTCTTTCAGCATTCAGGACTGTTGGGGGCGGGGTTTATTTGTGTAGTGATGTCATAACGCTCCTCTCTGCTCCTTCAGTGACATCATGTCTCAGCAGCGGGCTTTACCCCAGAGTAAGGAGACTTTGCTGCAATCCTACAACAAGCGGCTGAAGGATGATATAAAATCCATAATGGACAATTTCACTGAGATCATTAAAACTGCACGGGTGAGTGTTTACCCATCTCAGTGTATGCATGTAAATCCCAACATCCAGGCAGATAAACAAAAATATGCAGGTATGTGTGAAATAAAAAATAATATATGGTAAGTTTTCAATGACATGTATTTAATATATTGTCTTCACTGTAAGGTCTGTGAAGATGTGGAATTGGCTCCCTCAGGAAGTAGTTTCAGCAACTACAAAAGATTGCTTTAAGAAAAAGCTGGATGTTTTTCTAGAAGCACAGAATATAACTGGGTATTAAAGCTTTAAAGTAAAAAAAACTGTGACTGTTATTCCAGGGAACATCTGATTGCCTCATGGAATCAGGAAGGAATTTTTCTCCCCCGTTGGAGCAAATTGTACCCGGGTTTTTTAACTTTTTTATACCCTGTGTTGCTGTCAGTGAGCCAGGAAGAGCACCTAGCAGCAATAAAAACCTGAGCTAAGCTATTTTAAAGGTTGTAGGTATTATAATTGGTCTTTGAAATAAATGCAAAGTTTATATGTGTTTTTTTTATTTTTTTATTTTTACAGATTGAAGAAGAACATCAGGTCTCACGCTCAACTCAAGGAGAGCAGGATAACTATGAGATGCATGTCAGAGCAGCTAACATAGTAAGTATGGCAGCTAGGAAAAGTGTTGGAAGTGTATTCCAGTGCTGATATTGTAGGGTGCTCACCTTATATAATGGCCTATAAAGTACCCACCATGCCAGTGTAATCACATTCTAAGGCCATCATTCTCCATTGTGTTCTTTAGTATCCTTGAACCCAGTTTCCTGGAAGAAGGCAGCTGTGCAGAGAACACATGTTCCCCTTACATAGCCGTTTGCACAACACTTTTTTCTTATTTAAACAAGGGGAGGTGGGTTCTGCCAGAATGGTATTCACAACCAATTTCCTAATGCGGTGTAATCAGTCATCACCAGGACATATTTTGCAATTAACTCCACCTTCACATATGTAGGTTGTGTCCTGGCAGTGTGATTGGGCTCCCAGTGTGGATACCACAAAACATAATCCAATGGCAGGACCCCCAACATATTTGGAATCATACGTTTACATTAAAAAAATTCCCTTATTCTGTGTTTTTGGTAGATGCACTAGTGACTGTTCTTGTTTTGTAGGTGCGAGCAGGTGAATCTCTCATGAGGCTGGTCTCTGATTTGAAGCAATACCTCATTCTGAATGATTTCCCCTCTGTGAATGAGGGCATCAATCAGAGGAACCAACAGCTTCGAGCTCTCCAGGAGGAGTGCGACAAAAAGCTCATTACTCTGCGGGACGAGATTGCCATCGACCTTTATGAGCTGGAAGAGGAATTTTACTCGTCCAGGTATAAATAGGGGCCTGGGTGCAGCTCGGATGGAAAAAGGCATCTTGCAAGAAGCATGCCCTTGTCAGCCATCTTGGACTATGTAGTTTACATTGGTGGCTGGTGTGACGGCAGACACATGTGCCTTATTGAATTGGGTTAAAACAGTGTTTTGGGTTATATATCTGACTTATGAACCCTGTAGAATCAGTGTATTTTTCTATATGAAGGCACCATTTTGTATTCTATAGTAGATTATGAGCATCACACAAATCCACAATAGTCTGGTCTTAGTCTGGGTAGAAATTACACTTTAAAGTAGAACTGTGACCTCCAATTAACATACCAAACATGCTGTAGCACTTCTTTATAAAAACATCTGCACTTTCAGTTTTGCCTCACAAATACCTGTTCAGTCTGCAGGGGAAGTAGCCCAGATGTAGCTTCCTTCGGCAACCATATTGCACTGTTCCTGAATTCAGAGAAAAGTTATCACTCTCATGTAGGATGTGCCTGCTTTTATTACAGTGAAATGATAAGAAGTTTCAGGTGGCCTGGCTATCTGCTTTGTCACTGCTGTCTACATCTGTGCTGACAGCACTTCTTCTGTTACTGAAACCCTCCCATAGTGACCTGCATTGTCTTGTAGGAGAGTTTGCGAGACACAAATGAGGATTTGTGATTTGTTTAAACTTGTGACATGTTTGTCATACTATGACACCTGGTTGTACATCAACATAAACTTTTTAGACTTTACTATAATTTTTTTTGTTGGGAGGGTCGGGGACATTTATTCTGTCTCAATACCATTCTGAATCCTAATTACAGTGATGTACTTATTATGTATTTGAGGATTGTGTATACAGAATTATTTTTTTCTCTGTGACCTGTCAAATGATTTAAGGCCTGTTTTTAAAGTTTAAAATGACATTTTCCACTATATTCTTGCAGGAACTATTGTTTCTGCTTCCCCAGGGTGTTTTTCCCCTCTTTTTGTACCCACAAAGTTATAATCGCTTTAAATGTATTTTGTGGACAAACATTCATTACATTTTATTTTCAGCAACCTTTTCCTTTGGGTGGTTTAATGCTTTTATACTTTTTAAGTTATGTTTTATTGACTTTTTTTCCCATTTTTAACATTTTGCATTGAAACATTTCTGTACCTGTGGCTTCCAATAAACATATAATTATTTAGTTTATATTATAATAGAAAAGAGTTTATATTATAATATAAAGAAAAATAAAGCTATTTCTGTTAACCTCCCTAAGTGCTTCTAATTTGCCTAACTTATCTTAAGGTGGCCACATACAGCCATTTCTGCTCTTCTACAATACCTCAAAAGTTATTTCCATGTCTCTGAACAACTCTAAGAACACCATGCCAATCATTGTTTTCTGAGTTAGTTTGGTGCTGGAAACTGTATAGACTGACTATATTTTTGGCAGTTTAATTCTTAAAATAAAAAACAACCTCTACATGTTCAATGTATGATGTGATACAGACTACAACTTCAAAACTTCCCTACACTATACAGTCCTATGGCACTTCATGACAGATCGATATGTGACAGGTGGTACTGCCTGTAAGCGTAGCACACTGGGAAATGTTAGAAGCTTAGACCTGTGTAATAAAATGTATGTTATATTATTTAGGTACAACACAAACGCCTATCGTTGGACATGACAATTCTGTGTTTAGCAAAATACTTTATGGTTTTCAATCTTGCATCTAGCAAAAAAAAATCTAGCAGAAATTATTAACCTCACAGTCAGAAGTTGTGATTGTTTTTAATAAATAAAGACAAGCCTTGTATTTGTATAACATCTTCCTAGCAACCATTGGCATCTTCTCCCAGCACAGGGTGTAAACTGGTGACATGAGTGACAGTGCTCCCATATGACCAGCTTCGATTCCATGTAGTTATGGCATATAGGGGATTCGTTATCTTAGTCCTCAAGTAAATTAATTCTTGCTGCTGTTTTCTTAACCCTTTACACCTGTCTTACTTTTCTCTCCACTCTCCTTTCGCTGGACACTCTCTGCTTTACCTGTTGGCCTTTGTGTTGTAAGCTACAGTGTGTGTGAGCCGAAAGATCTCCCATTGTGTGAAGCGTACTGGAACCACGACAGCCTTGACTCCTCGCCTCCGGATTTCTCTACGCCGTTGGTATCAACTGAGACCACTGCTAGCAATAATCAAATTCACGCATCTCCTCGCCTTAATGGTGGAGGCATGGTGGAACACAGCTGAATTCTTGTTGACCAGTTCTACATCCACATTCATCATCTGCTAACAAATAGATGGCCACTAAGGATTTACATCTTCCCCTACCATTCAACAATGTTACATAGGTATTGATGTTCTTTAACTGCTTGTAATTAGGCAGGTGTAATATTTGTTGATTAAGGTGGTTTGAGGGTTGGGACAGCCCTGATAGATACCTTCCATGTCCTGCATGTATTCTGACTGAATCTCCCATACCTTCTCTCCACTGTATCTGGTCAAACAAAGGGCCTCACCACACTTATTGTTGCAACCTCCTTCCCCCAAATGGTAGTGGAGTATCTTGTATGGCTGCGGATAGAAGCAACAGACAGTTAGTCCACTAATTTATTGGGCAGACCTTGAGACTTTGTATTCCAACAGGGAGGGCCAAAGCCTCGTATAATCATTTCAAAATAAGCTTCCTGGTCGTGCTACCCCTACAGAGGATAGGTCGAACTTTTATGTTGAGCCAGCACAATATGTCACTATACTTATTACATATGAGGGTTCTTGGTGCAGCTTATAGACTGTCATCAGAAATGGTACATATGGATCATTCTATTTGGGTTTGCAGAAATCTTTACCCCTTGGCATACTCTTATTCCATAAGCAGTTTGACCTGCAAGATGATCCATTGCTTTCCCCTGCATTGTTTTGGCCTTGTACATTTTATTTTTTATGAGAACAAATATATGATTACAAATTATTTTCAGTTGATTTCAAGCAGAAAAAGTATACTGTACCACAATGTTCACCTACCCTTCACCTCCAAGCTCTGCACTAAATATACCACCCTCCACAATTCTGTGCTTACTGGGGTCTGAAGAGCTGCAGTTCAGTGTTTTACATTTCCACACCACAGGTCCTTGGTTTCACACACTACCCCCCCCCCCCCCCCCTCCCCCCCAGCTCAGTGAAGGAAAGTACACTTAACCTTCAAATCACTAGTTTCAGTTTGGGGTGTAATGAAGTGCCAAAGGTATCTTTACACAAGCTGCTAGTTTTTGTCAATCAGCACCAGCAATTCCTAAAGCTTGTTTAGTTACACCCACCATTCCCATTGGGTCGTATATTTACCATCTCCATACTGGAACTTCTTTTAAGGCTACAATAGTCTAGCTTGGAACTTGTTGAAAGCTTTGTAAATAATTTCTAAAAGGTTTCCGATCATGTCTGTTGAAGCTGCTATTTATTAAGTTGGTGGGGTGATTGGCCCTTTCTGTTATTTGTAGCGCACAGTCTTTATTTACCACTACCTAGAAGAGAGACACTTCATCCTTCTGGGATGTTGGAAACTGCAGTTCAGTGACTAGGCAATACAGATACTTTTAGTGTGTATAAATCTATGGGGAAGGGAAAGAGTTGGTCAGTATTTTCATAGTTTTCAGGGAATAGGCAGTAAAAGAAATCTAACAGCTGATTCTTCTGTGAGTTTGTTTTTGTGATTGGTGTGTCCTGAAGAAAAATTGGGTTACATGTGAAAATGTAAACCTTTCATTTCAAGAGCTCTGGGTAAACTGCACTAAGTTTTTATATTTGGTTACCATGTAGACAAATAACGCTGCTGCTCGCCAGTCAAGTTTTTGTTTTGTTCTGTATATATTGTAGACTGCACAATAAAGAAAAAATGTTTTTGTTTGTATTTGAATCTAAATATGTACAGTTTGTAATACTGCTAGGTGCAGATATACAACCTATATGTCTGCTGATGGTGCATTATATAGAGCCAAATACTGTATATGTGTATGGGGTATGTAATATGTGGGGGTATTAAATGTAACCTTTATGTGTTTACAACATTGGTACTTTACAATTAACATTTGGTGCCAATAGATGTACAACCTACACCTATCCACAATATACATAATATCAAAAAGCTGGTATTTGTAATTAAGCAATTTATCTTGCATTGCCCTGGTAGCGCGAGCAGAACTTATTAGGGAACTTTCACACTATTTCCAAACAAATGCCTCCCCTGATTGTGACCCATATGTAGTATGGGAAGCACTCAAAACTGTGATTTAAGGTATCCCTAATAAACACAGCACCAGACTTAAAAATGATAAGAAGGCAGAGATTATAACATATAACACAGATATCCCAGCTGGATTCCACCTTTAAGGCAACTTTGGATAAGCAGATTGGGGGAGAATTGACAGCACTTAGGTTGAGACTCTTCGTGGTTACACAGGCAAAGGCCAGGGCTAAATTTACCAGATGTAGGCACACATTTTATGAATATGGGAACAAAAGCGGTAGGTTACTAGCCCAGGCCCAGCAGTAGATAGTAGACAAGGTGGGCAAGAAACAATTCAAAATGGAGCAGATAGCGGAAGCTTTCTGTTACTTTTATTGTAACCTCTACAATCTTCCTCATATGGCAAACCAAGATAGCATTGGGGACAGCTGGTATGCCCTAACTAAAGCAAGAGGATAGAGAATCCTTGGAGGCCTCCGTTACTGAGGAGGAACTGCAACAAACAATATGGTTGACCCCCATCGGTCAGAACACCTGGGCCAGATGGCTTCACACTCCCTTACTATAAAATGTTCTATGACACCCTAGCGCCACACTTCCTGAAGGCCATTATTAGCCTAACAGAAGGTGGGACTCTCCCACAAGACACACTGCAAGCGCATATCTCTCTCATACCCAAGGAGGGCAAGGACCCCCTGGCATGTGCAAGCTACAGACTCATCTCCCTTCGTAATAAGAATCTCAAACTACAAAAATTCTAGTCCTCAGGTTACAGCCATTATTGCATAAAATAATACATTTAGACCAAGCTGGGTTCATGCCATCGAGGGAGGCCAGGGATAACACAATCAGAGTCATTAACTGGATACATGAAGCAACCCTTAATGGGTCCCCTACAATATTACCCTCTACAGATGCTGGGAAAGCATTCAATAAGGTGGACTGGCTCTGTAGATCAGGTCGCCAACCTTTTTGGTTCCACGGACCACTAAAATCACCGTCCCTGATCGTGCATGCATGGGGAGCCGGGTGTCAGTCAAAAGGGGAGAAACCTCCCGCATATTGACATCATTGTGATGTAGCCCCGCCCACTCTCTCATCGCAGATCTAAGCCTGCAATAGGAGAGTAAGCGGGTTATGACCAGGGACACAGCCCACCCACTTTCCTAAGCATGAGACTTGTACGGGGGACGTGGTCCCGTGGCTCTGGCCAAAGCTGCGGACCCCAAAATGTTCTTTTAAATAATGTTTAAAAAAAAATCATTTATATCAACCAACTACTTCCATTGTAATGTTTGTCCAAATTATTGACAACAGTTTTTATCTCCTAAATTAACAAAGCTGTGCATCCCACAGCTAACATTTCAATCATTACATATCTTTAATAGTATCCATTGGTAACGCACTTCACAGCACATTTGTCTGCTTCCTTGGACCATACAACCATAAACACTAAATTGCTTGATAAATCATTGATTATAAATTCTTACATAGCATGTAGGATATACTCCACATGACATAGAATACTTGGAAGTAATGAAAGGCATATAACAAAGCTGGTAACGGCTGCTCATTCACCCTCACCGCAGAGATGATCACCTGCCCCTTAAGATGCCAGCAACCAGTTTGCAAAGAGGTTCCCTTCAGATGTATCAGCCAAACAGCATGTTTGAAACAAGCAGTGAGTTTTACGAGGGACCCTCTTTGCAAACTGATAAGGGGCAGGTGGTTCTATATGTCATGTGGAGTATATCCTACATGCTATGTAAGAATATATAATCAATGTTAGCTGTGAGATGAACAGTTTTTGTCAATTTTGGAGATCAAAACCATGTTAACAATATTATGGACAAACATTACAATAGAAGTAGTTGCTTGATATGTGAATTTATTGTTTGTATGTTTTAATATTGATGTTGTAATAAAATATTCACTTTTAATTAGTGTATGTTGTGGTATTTTTCTAAAAAAGCCTCAACTTGATGCTGGTATCACTACTGGAGATCAGAGATGGTCTATTTATTCCATATGATGCTTGAAATGTATTTGGACATCATTTGTCTTGCAGCTTTGTTATAATTAATATAGTTAAAAAATTACAATTTAACCATTGGCAACCTTAATGATGGCTGAGGGTGCAAAAAAGCTTGCATTATGTCTGCCAATCTGACCCTCTACGTACCCATTGAGCATCTGGAATGTGGGTTAGGCTGTTTGAAAAAGGGGTCATGGCAAATCTTTCTCCTAATTTGAAGAGCCAGGATTTGTTTCTTCATTTCTAAAGGAGCTACGGTTGACTCTGAGTAATGCCTAATCAGAAATGTCTCTGCAGAGGAAAGTATTAGGCTGGGTCTACATGGACGTTTTGTAAAAAGGCATGTAAACGTTCCTACTGCTTTTATAAGCGTTTTTATGCACTTTTTTTAACGTTTTAAAACTTTTTTTAAAAGCTGAAAAACATCTATGCCGCGTTTTTCCGCGTTTTCCCGCGATTATACAAGCGTTTTAGCACTTGGTAGAAGTGATTTCTGCAAGTACAGGAAGTACATACATCCCTGCATACATGTGATAATGTGATCATGCAAGAGTACAGTGACAAATGTAACAGTATACACAGAATAGAGTGAAAAGAGTGCAAAGTTAGGGAGGACAAATCACTAACGCAGGCGAGTAACGAGCGGTAAAGCTAACAGTGACACTTTGACCGCCCCCCCCCAAACCACCTTCCCATGCTTGACCGGATCGGCGCTCCGATAGTTAAGTCTGAGAGTCCACGTGCGGCACAGAAAGGGGGACCGGAAGTGGTTGCACATGGTCGGTGTTGAGGGCTGGAAGTGCTTATTCTTGGTGTTAGAGTCTCCTTTTATCGTCCAGTTTATGCCCCACGAACGGCTGTGTGTGTGGGTGATGATTGTCCTTATACGTTTATAGAAGGGAGCTGAGATCTGTGTCATCCTCATCTATTATATGGTATGATGTTCCCCATAGTTTGGTGTGTGTGTTCTTCTATATCTCTGTAGGAGAGGGCTGAGATCTCTGTTATCCGCATCCACTGTATGATATGATCTTTCTAATAGGTCGATGTGTGTAAATATATCAGTAAGAGCGTGTGTAATCTGGGCACCCCTCATCAATCATATGTTACATTAGTGTTATCCATTGCAGAAAGAATAATTTGCATATTGGGGTTTGTTGGTTACCTAACTGATCAAAGGCTCCCCCACTGCCTCCACTTTCCCTCCCTTGTTCTTTTAGACTGTAACTATACCATCACTGTTGGGCAAATTGCTCTGCATCATTCCAGTTGTCTGTCTGTTTGTTGTCAGTCTGCAGATTGCCTCGGATTGGGCAGGAATCAGTCTCGAATCCCACAACTGTCCCGCAGGATCATGCCAGATCTCTTCTTCTATTGTATCATCCTGTATGACTAATATATATTCCTCCGTCAGACCCTTACTACTGTTGTATACGTTGTTATTCCTACATTTTATTTTATGTCTCCTGTCATTAATTACAGGATTGTTATTACCATATGATAATATCTTCTTGATTTACAGATGGCAAAGGCTTCATTGGCCAGTAAGGACTCCTACCTTCAAAGCCTTGGCAGAAAGATTTGTGCACTGGAAAGTACAGAGCCTCGTAAACGCAAAATAGGTAAGATTCAACCTATCATTTGTGAGTTCATAGTGCCTCTTCCATTGTGAACAGCCACCTGCGGTGTAGAAGTTAGAACGAAGTTTCTACAATACAACCATTCTATTACTGACAATTTTAAGTAGAAATGCTAATAAAACTATTGTGAATAAATACACCCATGGTTATTTTAAAAACATTAATTTTAAAGAACAAAAAATAAAATTACATGGGTTCTGTTTGTTTATTTTTTTTTATTTTCACAGAATAAACAATATTTTGAGCATTTCTGTTGGACACTACTATATGGCACTAATGTGTCCTAATGTAAAATATTCAGTAACAACTGCTCATTATATCTCAGATGGCAAACGTGTGTTACACCTTTTTGACACATCTAGTGGTGTGTCCCTAGTATAAACAGAGTTTTCTTTTCTAATGATTTTAGGGGTAAAAACATCGGGGTTTATACTCAAGTATATGTCAGATGGGGATAATTGCACAGCAAATATATTCCCTAGGAGGTAACTGGTGTCCAGGGAGTCATTTTCTGAATCCCCTAAAAGGATGAAAAATGGCTGCTTGATGTGCACTGCCTGCCTACTTGCATAAGGGAGGAATGTAAATGAAAGTAACAACGTCACCTTGCCTTTTCAGGTGAGGGAACCCTTTTCAAAGATACTTTCTCTTTAGTAACAATCACTTTATAAGGGATAATGTCGCATATTTTCTGAAAATGGCATTTGTTAGCTTGGAAAACTGTTGCTAATATCCTGTAGTTCTTAACTGAGATGATTATTCTACAGTGAGGATGAATTTTCTAGTTTTAATAGTCAGAAACCCTCATTGTGTTGCTATTTGTGAATCCAAAAGTCACAAAAATTACAGCTCTGGGGTTTTAATGGTATCTCTCTTGTATTCATACACATGTTCCCCTTGTAGATACCTCCCTGAGTTCCTTTTCCACAATGGATATTTTAAAGAAACGGCTGCATGAGAAGATTGAGGAGTCACGTCGACAGGTGAGTTACATATAAGTTAGTTAAGGTCTCTGCAGGTACTAGATTTGTGTCACCAGAAAATTTACCAAAAATTTAGTGTTGGTACGAGTGTCCCAATGACATTGTTTAACAATCTGTTACACTGGAGTAAATGACTGACTGCTAACAAGTGTGACCATTGTAAAGTTGCTGTACAGACCTTTTTTTTAAATGGGTTCTTATGTGGAAAATTACAGGATTTACTTCAATCCATTGGTTTCAGATTTCCTGCCTCTTTTGGGTAAGTTTATACTAAAGCAAGCACAGAGCAATCTGCTATTGCAGGACCTTAACATGATTTGTGGATGGCATGGGGTAGTATTATTACCCCTGAATTGGGACAATGGCCACACAGGGAAAAATCTACACAATGGGAGAAAAGTTGAAGAGAGGTTTAATGTCTTCTGCACTTCATCCAAATTAAAGTTAAATAATGTAAGCAATTTGGATTTAATGTAGTACACATGGTATGGTTGCTGCAGCCCATCACAAGGCAAGGTAACAAACTACTGTTTAATGCATTACAAAATGTAGAATATGCACCAATCTAGGTGCATCGGGCATCCCATTCAGTTGAATAGCCTACTTTAGCACAACACACATTAATGCAATATGGCACTGCAGATATCTAAAGCCATTCACGACTATCAAAACACTGCGAACAGCTGTGAGTTTCAGTAAAATATGCATTATAAAGAGTTGTAAAAATTGCTATTTATGTAAAACATATATTTAGGCAATGGTGGTAAAATAAGAAATAATGTGAAAATTTAGTCCTTCAACTGAAACCCATTTACTGCACGGATTTTTGAAACCCATTATCTGAATGGGTTTCAAAAACTGAACTGAAACCCATTTACTACATTTGAGTTTTTTTTTTTTTTTACCATTCCTTTGTATTTTGTGATAAAAACATTTTTGAGAACAGTATTACGAGTTAGTATAGGGAACAGGTTTAAAGTGAATATGTGACTAGTATATGGACACCTATTACATGTATTTCCTAAGCTGGTAATGAACATTAGCGAAAACCACTGGAGCTGCAGGTATTGTGGGGAAATTCACCCTCAAATTTCAAAGCAGAAGCATTGATGTCCCTGTCTAAGCCAGCTAAGGTCACCATGCTTCTCCTACCATAGCAACTGTTCTGTGTATGCATTAGAGATACGAAGGCTGTAAGAAGTGGATTCTGAGCTCGGTGTTTGTTTTAAAGCTCATTTAGGGCTTGTAAAATATTTTCACTTTGCATACCCTTGCCAGAGATTCACTTTAAAAAAGCTTATTTTTTTGTATACTGAAATTAGTTTGCAATAGGATAAGTGCACCCTTCAGTACAGCTCATGTGACTCATAGGGCCTTTCTTACCACAAGCTGAAATAGTGAAATTTTTGTATGATAGTGTTCTCATTCCGGTAGGATAAAAATTATGAGGCTAGGTATTCCTTTTACAGTCCCTAATGAGTTATGGAAGGTTCAAGTCAAGTAGCACTTTTTCCTGCTAAACAGAACTATCTAATCATATTTCACTTATCTTTAATCTTTCTTTCTATCTTTAATGCTAAATAGAACTTTAAAACTTTTGTTTTTATCCTCAGTTTCCCAACAAATCACTTTCAGCTGAGGAAACTGAAAAAATACACCAGAGGAGGAAACATGAAAGAGAAAGGAAGAAGAAAAAAAAGAAGGGGATGAAACTTAAAGCTTCACAGGAAACGCAAGAGGATGAAACTGCTAACGTGGAACAGAATGTAAAAGAAGCTGTGGAAGATACACATGAGGTGCCACTAGTTTTCAACAAAGTGGAAGTCCATGATGAACCTCTCAATAAAATCATAAAGAAAAAAGAAAAAAAAGAAAGGGTAAAAGGAAACATAACACCCATGACTGGAAAAAACTACAAACAGCTACTAAGTCGCCTAGAGGCACGAAAGAGTAAGCTTGAAGAACTAAGGGCCAAAGACCAAGAAAAAGCCAAGGAGTTTGAATCTAAAATTAAATGGACTAATGTGTTGTACAAAGCTGAAGGACTGAAGATTAAAGACGATGAAGGAATGTTAAAAACTGCCTTAAAGCGCAAGGAAAAGCAGCGGGAACAGAGGAAGAAGCGCTGGGACAAGCGACTGCAGCAGACGACAGAGAAAATGCAACAGCGTCAGGATAAAAGAAAACGCAACATTAAAAAGAAGAAAATGGCCAAGATAGAAAAGAAGAAGAACAGAGCTCGCAAGAAAGGGCGCGTTATGCCCGAGGACTTGGCCAAATCTAATATTAAATAATATTGATTTTGTAATTACAAGGGTTTTATATGATATTTTGTGTGTAAATAGTTCATACTTTGGAGTTTACATGTGACAGAATAACAAGACCCCAAAAGTTGAATGGTAACTTTTTTTAAAAATTTATATATATATCAAACCCTGCTTTAAAAATAAATTACAAAAAGAATTGTGTTGGAGAATAGCTGCCTTTTATTTGTTCTGTTAACATTGGAAGAAGTTGGAATGTGAAACCTAAAGGAAACAGTGTGACATATAATTACGATCAGATATCAGTTGTTAGAATGTGCCACACAATATATTTTCGTTTTTTAAATTTAGCAATTCTTTTATGACAGTGTGAGATTTTGTGTCATTTTAAAACAGTGGAAGAATTCCATTTTGTTCTTGTCCATTGAGGCACACAGGGTATCTTCTACTTTCAGGTCAGATTGGACACCGTAAAAGCAAAAAACTGTAAGCTCTCCGTGTGCCACAAAAGCACGGAGACCAGCGGTGACCCTACTGGGGGGGCGCACCGCCCAGAGCCACGGACCATGTCCCTCACAGTCTTAGGGCGGTGGGCGGCTTGTATCTCTGGACAGGTTCTGGCATCATGACGTCACTCTGGGGGAAGTTTCTACCACTTTCAGTGATACAGGACTCCGGACCACGAGACGCAAAAGTTTGGGGACCACTACTCTAAAGGATAAATTAGGGTCCAGCTCTGGAAATAGCCTGTGGAGCACATCTGGTGTGTGATAACACCGAAACAAAATCTTGTACAAATTTTCCTTATACAGGGTGCAAATAGAGCTTTTATTTGCTGCTTCCCAAATATCAGTTCATTCCTCCCTGTCAAGAGTCTGGCCCAAAATAGCTTCCCAGGTGCTCATCTAAGCAAATTTACCAGTAGTCACCCGTGTTGACACATGGAGTAGGCGATAAATGGAGGAGATAAGACCCTTGGCATAAGGACCAGCTGCATCCTCTCGAAGGAAGTCATTTGAGTAAATCTGGGCAATTGTTGAAGAGAGAGAACATGATGCCCGATCTGCAGGTATGCAAAAAAGAATGTGGAAGGTCAAGTTTCTCCTGTAATTCCGGGAAGGAGAGCAATCTCCTTTCCCCCGGATGCAAATTTTCTTTGGATATGAAAAGCCCTCTTTCTCGCCATGGTTGCCACATGGATCTGGTTAGACTATCAGGTATCAGGGGTGTGTGTATAATAGAGGTAAGTACAGAGGCAGGAGCGGAAAGACCATACTTTAAATTTGTAGGCTCTCTCTCTGTTAACAACATGGAGGAGCTCCATAACATCTCATTGGGATGTAGAGGGGCGAGCCAGGCCTCTTCCAACTCCCGGCAAATACTGGAGCAGAATAGTTTAGTCCATGAGGGCAAATAACGGAGGTGAGTTGCTATATAATTTTTTTTGTATCAATCGGTTTTTATTAATATTTACACAAGTTATTACATAACAGAAAAGCATAACATCGTATATACAAATAAAGAAAACAAAAATAAAGGAGGGCCTGAAAACCTCCCGGCCCACCATTTACACCTATTAAAATAATACAAATGACACTTTACATTTATATAACAGTGCTTATGAACACATATAGATCCATTGGTACATAAAAACAGGAGGTATGGAGGACATATAAAAAACAAAGAAATGCGCTAACATATAACCATCCTTACTGAAATAAAGTATCTTAACAAACTTCTGGATCTAGTGACTCAAATATTATACTCAGCCCCGGATATACCGGAGAATACATCGGAACTTTACTTGTGCAAAAATATTTTAACTGGAAGGGGAAAGAACAATAAAGTGGGTAGCCCGGGGGGGGGGAACGAGGGGTAGGTAAGGGAGGGGGAAAAAGAAAAAGGGAGGAGGGCCGACTGGCCAAAAGCATATATTCTCTATCACCTTACTACATACCTACTCAAAATGATGTGATCAACACCGTTGCTCGCACTTTGTATCACTGCCAAAGGACTTTGAATTGAGTGGATTCCTTGAACCAATCCCAGGTCGACCAAATCAATTTATATTGTTCCCACTTGTTGTCGTCCTCCGCAACAAGCCTTTCCAAATGTTGTATCTTTTCTAATTCTGTGAGCCAATCTTTCAAGGTAGGAGACTCAGTCTGTTTCCATTTTCTGGGAATAATTGACCTGGCAGCTGTAAGAAAATGCCTCAAGACATCCCTTTTATTCGCTTTTATAGACCCTGGGAGGATAGACAATAAGGCTATCTGTGGGGTACTCCTCAAGTCAGATCCAGTCACATTGTTATATATATCTACTATTTGAGACCACAACTTGTTTATACTGGGGCATTCCCACCAGATGTGAAGCATTGTGCCTTGATGGGTGTGACAACGCCAATATGTATCGGGCAGGGAAGGGAACATACGATGGATATCCAGGGGACAAAGATACCATCTGGATATAATTTTATAGTTGGTCTCTTGAGCCTTACAAGGGAGTGACATTTTATGGGTTAAAATAAAAGCTTTTTCCCAGTCTAGCGGAGAGATAACCTCACCTAGTTCCTTTTCCCAATACCTTGTGTAGGTGGGAGCGTTGTTAGCCTGATATTTGATCAGGATCTCGTAAATCTG
>NC_092871.1:42459647-42460382 GCF_032062135.1 Pyxicephalus adspersus
GGGGAAAGAAAGAATCTCCTGAAATAGATGAGAATACCCTTGTCATAAACGGGGCTAGAAGTTCGACAAATAGCTTGTAAAATTTAGGCGCGTACCCGTCCGGGCCAGGACTCTTGCCAGGCGGGGTGTTTTTAATTACCGCAGTCACCTCTTCCACCGTAAAGGCAGATTCCAAACTCGCAGACACCTCCGGGTCCAATTCCGGCAATGCAGTAGATCCTATATACTCTATAAGAGAGGTAGGGGTGTGCGGATCTGTCTGAATATTATACAAGCCAGCATAGTATTGTCGAAACTCTGATAGGATCTCTTGGGGGAAAGCCGTAACATTACCCTTAGAATTTCTAATATGGGGAATATACATAGCAGCCGGTCTCGGGTGTAGCCCCCTTGCCAACAATCTGCCGCATTTTTCCCCATATTGATAAAAGGATTTGCGGTATTTATCTCTATATTTCTGGTGAGCAAAATCGTACAGTTCCAATAAACGCCTCCTTGCAGAAGTGAGGTCAGCAAACACATCAGAGGTCATATTACTTTTATGCAGCCTCTCTAATCGCTTTATATTGTCCAGCGTACATGCAATCTCCTGAGACCTAATTTTTTTAAGCCTAGACCCCTGTTGGATCAAAACCCCCCGAAGGACTGCTTTAAGGGCCTCCCATTGGAAGGGCAGTGGAGTCTCGTCTTCCTCATGATCTTTTAGAAAATTTTTAATAGTATCCATAACTGCCC
>NC_092871.1:42460528-42462920 GCF_032062135.1 Pyxicephalus adspersus
TCTAAAAGCCTATGGCTTGTAAAAATGTAATCAATTCGGGAGTAAGTGCAATGGGGGTTGGAAAAAAACGTATAGTCCTTGTCGCCAGGGTGCAGGGCCCGCCACACATCAATCAGTTGAAGGTCATGTATTTTAGCCTTGAATGCATACAATTTGGAATATGAGACAGAGGAGTGGCCTGTTGATGTATCTGCCCTAGGGTCAAGGGGAAAGTTAAAATCTCCTCGGATTATCAAAGTTCCTTCCGCAAAGGTGTTAATCTTATTCAGGAACTGGACAGCCGCTGAAGTTGGTTGCTGATTCGGAGCATAGAATGAGGCCACTGTGTACTTCTTCTCCCATAAGGAGACCTTAGCAATAACATATCTCCCAAGCGGGTCCACGCAGGTGTCCAGAACCTGAATTGGAATGGTTTTGTGAAAGGCTATGGAGACCCCCTTAGTTTTACCATCTGGATTGGAACTATGAATCCATGTGGTGTAATAGCGGTTGTTTAGTGATGGGATCTTTTGGGAGCAAAAATGTGTTTCCTGAAGCATCAAAATATGTACTCTAGCCTTGTGTTGACCGTATAAAAGTTGTGATCTCTTATTAGGGCCATTAAGTCCCTTGGCGTTAGGAGAACGTATTTTTAAACCTCGAGAGGTGGTCTGCTGATTTGAAAGCATATTTATTCTTGTAAGAGAAGAATTATATCAAGATGTTCCTATAGTTAGTATAAGGAATTCTGAAATTCACTAACCAGGCCAGTCGGGTAGGGGTGGGGAAAATAGGTATCAGGGCAACTAACGGCTGGGGTGGGCTAATTCCCAGGCGTCCGTGGGTAACTAAAAAGTATAAGGAACTTCCTTAATTGCCGCCTGAACCGGCGGTACTCCTATGCGGGGTAGTTTAGCCGAGCGATAGGGGAAAAGATCACTACCGTTGTAAATAGGTCCACTCGGGGGAAAAGCCAGTATAAAAAGAGGCCGGCTGGGACCCTGGCCTAGTTATAAATAATATAAACAATACACCAAACAAACCAATATACGAAATCAGCTAAAAGAGCAAAAAACACTTAACCATATATAATAGCTGAGGGCACCCCGGCATATCCCCTTTTAAAACCTTATTAGACCAGAACTGAGATTCTCGGCAAGTGCTAGGGTCTAATAATCTATCGCTAATCAACAGCCTGCTTGCACATCACTTTAAACATGGAAATGTGAAATACAGTATAATGGTTCCATACTATACCCAGGAGAGGACCCGGCAGTAGGCCTTGATGAGAATGGACCATGCCTCTATAGAGAACAAAACATTTAGATGTCCGTAGTGTGTATATGTCCTTATACAAGTGTAGATGGAAAATATCTTGTAAGTTGTGAGGCAACAAAAACAGGAATGGGTCTTCAAGCTTTAGAGGACACAACAGATAAAGGTCCAAAATGGGTATATGACCGTATACAGATGTAGATGGAGAGTATCTTGTAAGTTGTGAGGCAACAAAAGCAGGAAAAAACAGTCTAGCGATCTGCCGAGACCAACCAAAGCGGGCTGCGGGGTTGTCCTTGAGACTTCTGTCATAGCCTGGATGCTTGTTAAGGATGAGTATGTGTTGCAGATGGAAGAGAGCCTGTCACTCGTCTAGGGCTGCGTGGATGGTCAGTGGGAGTGGGGGTAGGAGTAAGATGTTGATCCAATCGACCAGGACCCCCAAAAGGCATGGATACAGGAACCGTAGGCCACTCTGCCAATCTTATATCAGGAAGCTGGAGGTCCCTCAGGAATTGTGGTAGGTCCGCTGGACCTCTGAGAAAATGGTTCTTATTGCCAGATCTAGCAATGAGGTGAAAGGGGTATCCCCAGCGATATGGGATATTTCGTTCCCGGAGCACATCCAATAGAGGTCGCACTGCTCTCCGCAAATCTAGGGTATGTTTGGATAAGTCCGGCAGTAGTTGTATTGGAGAACCAGCATATTCAAGGGTTTTGGCATCTCTAGCTTTCTTAATGATATCTTCTTTTGTTCTATAGAAATGGACACGACAAATCACATCCCTAGGTCGTTGGGGATCTCGCCCCCGAGGGCCCAGGGTTCTATGGACTCTGTCCAATTCAATATCCATATCAGGGGGAATCGCCAGAAGGTTGGCAAAGATAGTGTATGCCGCATTAAATAACTCAGAGTTTGGCACTGACTCTGGAATCCCGCGGATGCGGATATTATTGCGTCTGTTGCGATTTTCAGCATCATCCTGCATTAGATAGAGCGTATTAATTTGTGCCGCATGGCGTTCTAGTATAGCATCATGGGAGGCCATTTGAGAAGAAAGTTCTGAACAAGTGTTCTGAAGCTTAGTAGTAGTACTGGACACCTGCTGCAGGGTCTGTTGAATATGAAAGAACTCCG
>NC_092871.1:42464271-42464898 GCF_032062135.1 Pyxicephalus adspersus
AAGGAAATTTAGACCATTATTACGTTTTATGTAAGCAGTGTTTCTGTCTGGGGTGAGATGTGTCTTACAAACCGTATATCCTGGAATGATATTTCATTAAAATGTTGAGAAACAGTGTTTATTTTTACAGTGTTTAAGGGATTTTCATGAAGAAGCACAGGTAAAATGTCAAAATATATGGCTAGACCACTAGTGTACCTTTTAAGACACGTGAAACAGTGCCAATAGACACAATCTTATTGCGTTCCGGGAAAAGTCACACAAGTATTGTCTACTTTTTGGGAATTAAAACAGAAAATTAACATGGTAAAGCAATGCTCTAAACAAGATGGTAACTTGTTGAAAAAGGACCTTGCTCACAATATTCACATTGTTTAAATCTTTCCTTTCAGATCAGTGGTACACTCACTTATCCTATGAAAATCCTGTCTAAATGAGATCTCTTCCTAACATTACCTTTATTTTCCTTATAAGTGACCCATTTTTAAGTGTCAAGTGAAGCTCTGTATTTTTTCACTGCAAAAACAACTAGCTTTTATAGTGGGTTGGTTGTAGGCCTACCCCCTGGGCATTCACCTTATACAGTCTCTCTGTAGACTGTTTACTCCCCTTCCTTTGCCAAAGGAC
>NC_092871.1:42465898-42515154 GCF_032062135.1 Pyxicephalus adspersus
TCTCTCAATGGGCAAGAAATTAAATATGTAAATAGTAAATTGTAAATATTCCTTTTCTTGGAATTCATTGAGAAACACTTTTCCCACGCTCTTAGTAATGTACAGGTGTATGCAGATAAGAACTTCTGCTGTTGTTTTTTTACACCCTCATGCTTTCTTTTGGTTTGTGATGCAGAGGGATTATACCACAGATTCAGCATAATCACTAGTAATGTGTCATTTGCAGAAGGGCATAAATGACAGCTTGTGTGTATGAAAAGATCTGTTGATTTTGGAATATTTATATGCAAAAATATGGATGGTATACCCCTATCAATGCATATAGATATTCAATAAAAGAAGGTTCATGCACAAATGACAGCTAGTCACTCAGTTTAATTAAGGTGAAACAAGTAAACAGCAATATTGTTTGATATCTAAACATATGAACTTCAGTCAATGATATATACAGCATAATAATCTAATAACTACTTGGTACACAAATCAGTAATTACAAAATGGCAAAAGTAATGCAGTAATACTATAGACACCCATAAGACTCCAATCAGGAATATCTTATAGCTACCTGCTAAAAGGTTTATGGGTACCTCAGGAGCCTACTTCCTTCAGAAGAGAACTCCATACCAGCTTACCTAAGGAGACCCTCAGGAGACAAAGAGCAAGCAAGAGAGCCAGCAAGCAAAAGAGGAGAAATCTCAATTCTCTCAGTTCCCATTTTTATATAGGTAATTCCCATTAGGTATCCATGAGGCTCTTGGATTGGTTAGTGGGTGTGTTCTGTACGATGACCATCGGTTGACACACACCCCACTAGATTGGGACGGACCTACCTGTCCTGTGTTAGTGCACTTCACATACTTGCCCTGTATATCTATACCAGTGTTTCTCAACCTTTAAATGGGGAACCTTTTCAATAACTTTTAGGTCTTCAGGCAACCACTACTATATTTTCCAGGCAGGACCAGGTGGGAAATTTAAAATAATGAATTTTTTTGAAAGTACCACTTTTACATTTAAAAATACTCATTATTCAAACTGCCAGGGAGGTTAGATGGACCTGAGAGTCACAAACTGCTCATTGTTCAAGGGGCCCTGGCTGGGAAACACTGATCTATACTGTATGTACCTACATACACTATACATACTGTTCTATACCATGCATGTGACAACACATACCTATCTGTCTTCAGTTAGGACCTTCCATTCCCCCATCTGGTTTCTCTACACTACACACATCTTCTTGTCCCTTGCTTCTGCACACCACTTACCTGTTTTTTCCTGTCATTACATCACACCTACCTGTCTATAATGTAAACATGTACCATTCGTATGTTTCTGCCCTGCACACACCTATCTGTCTTGTCCCTCTACACTACATAATTACCTGCATAACATGCCTGTCCTGTATGTCTGTGAAGGTTTTCATGTATCCCAGACTTGGTATAGCTAGTATTATGAACATATTAACATGAAAGATTCCTCAGCACGTTTAGCCACATTTGTAACACTGTCACCTTTATCCACTCACTAAGTAGAGGGAGATGTGAAATACCAAAGTACATTGGAGATGTGTATGTTTGTTAATCCCTCCTTTAACCACTTGGGCGTTTAGCCGGACCTTGGTTCGGGGTAAGTAAACTTGCTACGATCGTTTACCCCGAACCAAGGTCAGAGTAGCTAAAAATATAAACAAGTGTTATATTGCAATCCGATTGTCATACAACATTGTATGACAACTGGATTACAACTGAAAAAAAATACTTACCCTGTCCCCGCAGCTCCTCCGGAAACGTCTGTCTTCTTCTTTCTTTATCCGGTGTGTGCAGTGACGATCTCCAGGGTTTCCCGGTGACGTCGCTGCAAGCGTTGGTGTGGGCGGGAGGCGGGGCGGGAAACTCAAATCACTTTGTATTGAACTCAATATAAAAAAGCTGTATTGAGTCCAATACAAAGAAATCTTTATATAATATATATATAATTGTATTATATATATATTATATAAGCTACTGTACAGGTACATTACATTATACACTATTTTTTTTTTTTAAAGATTTTTTTTATGTTTTATAAAAATTTTTTTTATTATTAAATTTATAAAATTTTGGACATATTTCGATGGGTTATGCGGTAATTCGGTGAATTATAACTAATTATTAAGTAATTTGGTGAATTATAGCCTACAATCTAAAATAAATTTCCATGCAAAAAATTTACCACTTTTTGCATGGAAGTTCGGAAAGAATTAGAACACCCGGCGTTCGCGTACGCGTCCCTCGGCGATTCCTGATGATGTCAGTGCATGTGCCCATCGATGGGGGTCGTAGTGGAAAATTCAAATATTTAGTATTGGATTCAATACAAAGTCCTGTATCCAATCCAATACAAAATAATACAAAATATATTTATGTGGTTTTGTCTATAGGTATGTGACGTTGGACTCTGTTTTAAAATTTAGAAGAATATTTTACTATACAGTATACCGAATTATTGCATTTTCAGTATTTTTGATGTATTTATGTATTCTTGTTTAAACTGATTTTTGTGTTTTTTATTTAATTTTATTAAAAGTAAATATTTTTTCTTTTTACATGATTGTGTGTTTCAAACTTTTTTTATATTCATGATATCTACTAGACCCTTGTTCCGACATATTTCTGTAAATTACAGGTCTACAATTAAAAAACAAAATTTCATGAAAAACAGTGTACCGCTTTTGGTACAGAAATCCAGACATCAGTGAAACACCCAGGAGGTTAATCTGTTAATCACACAGTATATGGTCCAGTTTACAGATATGCATTGTGGTAATGCGTTTGGTATTGTGCATTTCTGCAAGGCTCATGTAATCTTAAATCCAGTTTTTGGATTGGTGTGATGCATTCAGTTAAATAGCCTGCCTTAAAAGAGCACATGGCTCCAGCTTGCAGGAGCTCCCCCTACATTCCCCCAGGACACAGATGTGAATGGGCCCAAAAACCATGAGACGTGTTGAAAGTGCAATCTTCCCAATGTTACCACACATGCTCAGAATTAGGTGTAGGCATATTAATCTCCTTAAAGCAAGAACTTGTTTTATTATAACTATCAGAAGCAAAAGCAGAACTAATAACAACAACAGATGACTAACAAGGTTGTTTCCATGGCAGACCAGTAAATGCAACTCCAATAATAGCAAAGCTATTCCCCTACCTGCTGTTTCTATTCCCAGGTGTCGTTTTTCATCAACTTAGATAAGGCGGAGCCCTCACACCTGCCCCTTTATTTAGCAAAAATGCAAATCTTCTCCACTGATTGCAGAAGCCAATGTATCTTATTCTCAGCCTTCAGTAACAACTTTATTAACTAAAGTGGTTTGCGGAAGACAATAAAATGACGGTGGAAATCTGTAAGTACAGCTAATGCTGAAAATTTCTAACCTCTATCCTGTGTATATTTGGTAAATGAGGCAACATAACACTATTTATAAAAACAAGTTACAAAATCCAGCAACTTCTGTTCATTGAAATATACATATTTTGTTTAAATGTGTGTATTGCTTGTTTGATTTTAATGTGATAATTGCAGGCTTTTAGAAAGATTCCATTTGATGAGCTGTCTAGTGTCACATTTGTTGTTATTGCCATATAGTACATGATTATTCTACATTACTGTTCCTTCACTAAATTCAACAATGGTCAAGCACTGACAAGCTTGGCAGAAATGTGTTGATTCAACTAAATACCTGCATATCTAAACAATCCATAACAAGCATATGTACTGTATAACTTCTCACAGATATGAATACATCCATCATTGGGGTCTGTACACATTTTCTTGCCTTAAAATGATCCTTTGTGATAGTCTTTGAGAAAACTGTTGGTGATTGGCAATGTTGGATTACTAACGACTAGCCACTAATAACGGCTATTATAGTACTGTTGTGTAACCATGCAATGGGGAATGTCACACTTCTTTCTCCTTTTCTCTATAAAATGGGAAAGCCTGTCAAGCAGTCATTCTGTATACACATCATTTCTGAAAAATCAGTGAATAATTTTTTTTTTTAAGTCAAGGTGCACTTTGCATGTCACGTGTGTGTGTGTGCATTTTTATCTTATTCTTTATGTAGGGAACCTGAATGGTAGCAAATCTTTTTAAGTTTGTCTGCTGGGTACCATTCTTAGTATCTCTTCATATTTTGTATGAATGGTATGTATGAATGTTTTATAGTACCTATTCTCGTGCCTTAAACATGGGATTTTCAGTATATTTTACTCTATACTATCTTATTATTATTATATGTAAAAATACTGCCGAATATCCCCTCTTTTTCCCTTTATTCTGTTTGCATTTTGAAGAGTACCACTTCTTTGGTTCTACTAGATATGCTAGGCTGTATATATTGCAGAGCAACACTATATATTTATTCTGAATTTATGCTCCATGTTAATCTTAGTATCTGTGCCTTGGCATCTACCCATACACATTATGATCTTATCCAGTACACTGAGAATAATTCTCAAAGTAGTTAGTTTTTTTTTTTATTCCGTTTGTGTATGTGTGTGTAGACACTAAAAGAGTTATGTTTTGTCCCTTCAATAAAGCTCAACCTGGTTCAGCCATTGTGGAAGAAATAGAAGATATTTATATTGCTTCTGATAGGGGTGGGGGAAGAATGTAGAACTTTCTGTGATCTCAGATGACATCCATTCCAGTAAGCGGCAACCCAGCCAATGCTTGTCAAACACAATGCTATAACATAAAGCTTTGTATGTTCTATCGCAATTTGTGTTTCAGGACATTTATTCTAATTCTTTATGTATGAATACAACAGGGTTCCACCTCTCTACTAGGTGTAATTCTCCATGCATGCACGTGCCACAATTCCTTCTTCTTTATATTAGGTGTAATTATCAGTAACTGTTTTTATCAGGTATGTATGAATTCAGGAATAATTCTATTTGCCTTTGTATGGTATGATGCAAGTCTTGGTATATATTCTTATTCTGTGTGCATAGACCCATAGCAAGCACCATGTTTACTTTTCTCATACTGATATTTTTGTAGCCTAGTGGATATTTTAGTTTTCAGATTAATATATAGGTTAACATTCTCAAAAATGCTTGTAATAAATTGTATTGCATGTTTGTAATAATTATAACACAAATAAGGAGCTATGTGCTTATCCTAAATAGCTGTAATATTATGGTCTGATCATAATGTAGAATGTTATGTTTTGGGGGACGTGGGAGTTCCATGTTGTTTAGACCTTTGAGATGACTTCCTCTCCCTCTAGATCTAGATAAGAAGAACTGTTGGAAGACGAAGCCTTTTATTCTATGTGTTCTTCTGCTCTGCTCCATCTTCTGGTAAATTTTTTTTCTTGGGGGTGGGGGGTTCACTTTGTTGTTTTCATTATTTGTGATTGCACTATAGATGCAATGTGTGTACAAAAAAGTAAATGCCTAATATTAAATGTGGGTTTATGTATGTTTTTATGCCCTGCTTATGCTATGCTCAAATATAAAACAAAAAAATGTAATCGCTGGCACATATAAAATCTCCATGTAAACAATCTCTAAAAAACCCCATTATTCAGTCTTTGTATGCTCAGTGCTTAGTCTGAAAATATTACAAGAAACGCACACCTCTCAACACATGGCCCCCTTAGCAGTAACTTATGGTTGTGATGCAAAGCAACAAGGAAATGGATACAAATGCCTGAAGAGGGAATTCTAGTGCAAGACCATTTGGCCATTCACATTGTACACTTTTTTAGCCTGAAGAATGACCGTAGCATTACATGATTGCTGAATACTGGATATTTTAGGATGAAATAAGGCATATTTTTGATTTCAGGCACACACTGAGACACAATCGTTTGGACACCAATGCGCCATTATTCTGCAATTTTCAGTGAGTAATCATTTTTTAAAGCATGTTGGATAAGAGCTTTGTATAGTTGTTGATCACTCATATCCACCTTATCTGTTTGAGCTTTATGAAATCTCCTTTGTAACCTTTGTGGTTATGCTGTATTCTTATCCCTCGGTCATAACTTTGTTTCAAGAAATACAAGAAAGTAGTTAAGCATTTTACACAGTACATTTCAACTATACAGTGCAGGGGTGCCCAACAGGTATATCGCAAAGGCAACGTGAGTAGATCGCGGAGCCCTGCCTTTCAAAATAAACTTTACCGCGCACAGGAGTTAAGTCTAAATACTATTGTTGGTAGATCATTTTGACTTGCTCATTTTTAAAGTAGCTTGCAAGCCAAAAAAAGTGTGGGCACTTATGCTAGAGTGGATGTATGGCCCCAGCCAGAGGCTTTTGGTCAGTAAGGAAAATGGAAGCAAAAATGTAGTCTAAGATGGTGATAAAACCAATAAATTGTCTTCCCAAGAGTATCTGTGCTTTCACTGATGGCGTGTCCATTATAAAGGTTAGAGGCCATTAAATGGGTCCAGAGAGTAACTACACAACATAACGGGACAATAATAGACAAAATCACAAAAAATAGCAGACATAACAAGTGAGTGACTATATGACTGCAGTCACACATTTTATGGTTCTCTGTGTAAGCCTTTTTTGATCTACCTCTTTCAAACAGGCGCAGTATTATCGGTATCAATAACGCCTCCCATCTAGGCCTTCTAAAGGGTGTCACATTGCACAGGTGGGTCATTGAGATTAAATTTTTTCGTGTTCAGTCCTCCTTTCTTTTTAAGTGACCAAACAATAAAAAAAAAAAATGTGGTGGTAATTAATTGAACAACACTCCAGGTTGCATTGTAAAGGTTTCCTTTGATTCCCTGTTGTAAAAACAAGGTCCTTTCACTACTCCTGCCGGGTAAAACATGAATCGCTCTATAAGGTATAAAGTGTTCCTGGATCCCCCTGAGCTTCTCTATACTTTTTTGACAGTTAAGCTGTTTTTGTTTTTTTGCAACCGTTTGAGAGAACTTCAGGAAGAATTTTTTTTCTGCCTTATAGGATGGTTCATAATCCAAAATTAAAGGGGTGTTTGATCATTTTTAGCCCAGCATCTACACTGGACTATTTACTTGTGTCTTTATAATTATCAGTGTTCTCTGTCTGTGAAGTAGAATTCACAGTTATAGTTCCTTATGGAATATAACTCCCAAATCGCCAGTGTATTAGTGTATAGAAATATAACTCCTATCTCTGGCTTGCCATTTTAGTGTCCCTAGGGTTAGAATTCTCACAGTAGTGTCATTAAGAATAATACCCCATCTCACTAGTGTATTATCCACAGGAATATTATCCTGTATATGACTCGCTAGTGTAGTGTCCCAAACAAAAACTACTTTCTAGCACAGCAATTTTCCTAAAAATACCACTTCCCTGTCCTTGATGTAGCATCATTTTGAATGTAGTCCCTATGCCTTGACTCCTTGTCTGTTCTGGAAGTATCTTCTCAGAAATGTGAAAAAAAGAACACTGATTACCCCCACCCCACCAACTTCCAACTACGCTCTCCCCCTCTTCTGGGATGCATGAACTTTCCAGGGGTAATTTGAAGGAGATGTAATTTGTGGTGTTACCTTCCCTCAATTGTCTTCTTTCTCAAAAAGAACCAGCTGTTGGGATTATTCAGTAAAAAACTATGATGCAATACTTACTAGTTACTGGCTCCATTGAAGGCCACATGTTGACCATAGTCACCTACTATGCTCCCAATGAGGGGCAGCTTAAATTCTTTTCTTCATTCCTTACACTCATTGCCTTAAAAGTTCAGGGCTCTCTATTGATTCTGGGAGATTGTAATCAGGTGCTAGATCAGGTTTTAGACAATACCAACCTGCCTAGATATCGCTACCCTCCTAAGAAAAACCATACACTTTCTCATTGATGTTTGGCAAGAGATAAATCCTTCAGCTATAAATTACTTTTTTTTTTTTTCAGTTGCTTATAATTTTATAAAATTCTGTATAGATCTCATATTTCTGAAACATTTAATGGGATTATAGGTATCCAAGGCCCATATTCCATCCACTCTATGGTCAGACCATGATCCAGTGGTTGTAGACTTAAAGGGCTTAAAAGGTTCTCGACAAGGGTTCCGCTGGTGAATTTTTGGAAAGTCTCTTAACTGACCCTGTTCCATGAAGAAATATGGAGGTTAATTGATGGGTTCTTTTTAGTCAACAACCCGGAGGATACATCTTCCGCTAACAATTGGAAAGCCCATAAGGCGTTCATTAGGGCGGAGTAAATTAGAATTGGTGCATAACTGAAAAAGGCCAGAGACAAGTTTTTCAACTCAAAACTAAAAGATTACCATAGTCCACAACTCCAATATAAAATTTGGACCTTTCTCTACAAATAGAATCTTTACGCATTGAAATTAATCTTTCATTAACCACCAATGTTGGAAAATCCCTGAGATGGGCCGCCCACTCATTTTATACCTAGGGAGACAAACATGGCAGACTGTTGGGTATTAAACTAAACCCAAATTACATGCCCTTCCAAAGATTAAACTTAAAGATGGTAGACTTTCTAAGAATCCAGAGAAAATATTACCGGCCTTAGAAGATTTTATAGTTCCCTATATGGTGAAAATAGAACTCATCCACAGGCAGCCTTGGAGGAATTTTTCAAGGGGCTCCACTTGCCTAATCTTAAAGCCAGTCAAAAAAATATCCTTGAGAAGCCCTTTTCTGTCGAAGAAACCCTCAAAGTTCTTAAAATAATTAAAAAGGGCAGTGCTCTTGGTCCAGATGGATTCTCCTATGCATATTACAAAGCTTTTGGTCCCCAATTGATTCCACATACTGTGCAATATTACAATTATTTGTGGGAAGGCCACCCTCTATTTCATGAAGCCAACCGTGCCTTTTTTTTTTTTTTTTTTTGTGTTATTCCCAAACTGGGAAAGGACTCCACGCATAGGAACATTAGATTGGGATCTCCTTTTAGGGACAGTTAGTGACACAACTATGGACTTTGTACAGCGCTGTGTAATATGATGGCGGTATATAAATACTGTGTAATAATAATAAATAATATCTCACTAATCAATTGTGATCTGAAACTTATGACCAAGATATTGTCAGTTTGTTTGAATTCGTTTTTGGGAGTTGTGATCCCTCCCAACTGATCTCTCCTTTAAAATATAACATTTTTTTCTTTTAAAATGTCTTTGTTGAGAAATTGTCTCTCTAACAGACGGGTCAAAAATTTCCCCTTATCAGATATTTTTTGATCTGACAACCAGCATCCTTCAACACCCTATAGTTTACAACACCCATTGTAAAAGTTGGAAGTTTTGTGTCTCCAGGTGTAATAAAACTCAGAAAACGCTAGTAGAATGGCCTCTGATTGATGTATTCTGAAACCCATGTATTAATAATCTTTGTATTTCCAATATAATATTCTGTATAAATTAGTAGTTGACTGATTTGTAGATGGATTTTTATGGTGAGCATTTTGAGACCAAGGACTAGTCTCCTAGGCCTCAGGAAAGCCTGGAAACCATATGTAGCCTGTCCTGGTGAACCATAAGTCCCAGACATGCCTAGTTTGGTCTCTGTAAACTCCTTTGTGGTAATTATTAATCTGGGGGTTGGCAGTTCATAAAACCCGTAGTTGTGAAATTATTAATAATGGCTAGAACCAGGGCGTTTTGGGAAGTGTCTGTCCCACAGAGTATCATAATCCATGTGGATACAGCCCCTCAGACAGCCCCCACCCTGCTGTTATTGGATTGTTGTATTAGTCCCACCTCTGTGGTTGGCATAGAAAAAGCCATGTAAGTCTAGCAGAGACAGCTCTCATTGTTACCATCTTGGACTTTACACAGCAACCTGGACCAGGAAAACCAACTCTACCTTTATGCTGTTGTTATAGTTGTGCTATTGTTCTGTTATTGTTCTTTGATTAGTCTTTATTTTTCTGTATTTGTTTATGCACTGTTTTTGTATGTTTTTACTTATTAAACATTATAAAAAGTATAAGCTAAATTTCTGAATGCTCGAAGTAGAAATAGTGTAACTTGCAAACCTGAACATTGTGATTTCTAAAACATCCCTGTCTGGAGTGGCAGCAGGTGACCCTAAAATACGAATATGCTCGCTCGCATATTCGCATTCGCGATCCAAAATCAGAAGTCTTTGATAAATTTATTAACTAAATTTCAGGCGCAAGCGTATTCGCACGGATGTTATCAACCCAAATGATCTCGCTGCTGGAGCAGCGCATCCCCGGCAGTTTGACACTGGCAAGCTTGCATTAAAAGTCACTGTTCCCCAAAAAAATAAATTTTGCTAATAGCACACATCTTTCACTTCAATGTTCGGCCTATTCAAATGTTTTAAACCTTTATATTAGCTGCGTAATAAGCATATTTTTACATGACATAATATTTTCAGGTTTAGAAAGAGTTAACTGATTTCAGCTCTTTACATAGGCGCCTACCTAAACACATCCGATGCCAGACCCGGTGATCCGCCTGGGAAGAAATTCCAGTGGGCTCCGGCGGGCAAAAACCTCAGTGAACTAGACTTTTTCCACCTATGTCTAAAGAACACATGCAAGTTCTTGTTTGCTCCTGTGTATGTATGTGTGTGTGTGTGTGTGTGTGTGTGTGTGTGTGTATATATATATATATATATATATATATATATAGACACCTATATATAGATATAGAGTACAAATCTAAAGGATCAGATCAATAAATTATTATTGAATTTCAAACTGTCAAAAAACCAAATGGACGAATTTCAGGTACTGCGCACAGCCCAATTGCATGTTAATTTTGGCTATTGTATTGTTTGTTAGACTAATGTATGTTGCTACATTTGATACTTTGCTTACCATTTAGCACAATAGCTGCTTTTGTTTTTTGTAATTTGAATGTTTTAATGACCATTTTGCTATTAAGAAGTCAATGTTAACCTCTCTAGCGGTAACCCCGAGTGTGACTCGGGTTAGAAAAAAGTTGTTACAAGTAGTAACCCCGAGTCACTCTCAGGGTTGGAACACCTAGGGAAGGTTAGTAAATGGAGAGCTTACCTGATCCGCCGGGGTCCAGCGCCGCGATCTCTGCCTTTATTCTTCCTGCTTCTGCATCCGATGAGTCACTGGGGGAGTTCCTGGTGACATTGGTGCGTGTGTACGTCCCGGCCGGGCGGGGCGGGAAATTCAAAATCCATTTGTATTGCATTCAATACAAAATAACTGTATTAAATGCAATACATTAGATTTTTATGTGTAAAAGCAGTACATTGTTTTCAAGAACATTTATTTTACAGTATATATAATAGTATGAGTATAATATGTGTTTTTTTTTAATTTTTTTTTTTTAAATATATAGATTTTTTAATTTATTCAATTTATTGTTTTTAAATGACTTTGTGTTTCAAACTTTATTATACTCATACTAATATATTACACTGTAAAGTAAATTTTCATGAAAAACAATGTACTGCTTTTAGACATATAAAACTGGAAAGAAATGAACCGCTAGGGAGGTTAATGCTACGTTACGTTTGTGCCCATATTGTTTCGTTTCAATATTATGTCTATATTACCACCTTTAAATGTTTGTCCTGCATAAATATTTTCTGATCCAGTTTTCCACCCTTGATAGGTCAAAATAGCATATTGGTTTGGTAAATATTTTTGGAATGCAATATTTTTGGGGCCACTTTGGAAATAATTAGGCTTTATATGCAAGCGTGGGTTTACATGTGTGTTTTTTTGGTTGATTTGGTCATGTAAATTTAGTGTTATCTGTGTGTTCTCTATATTTTAATGTGATCTTTTAGCAAATAGGTTTATTTTGAATAAAGTTTTTGTCCAACTTTTGTATATTTCCAGGGAAGGATCCTCATTCCAGTAAGTTTTTTCTTTAGGTGTATGTTTGTTTCATGTGCACTCGTGTATGTACATACATGCATGTATATCTGTATGTATGCATTTATGTGTGTGCATATACATAAAAAAAGTGAAATTATAGGAAGAAATAGGCAATGAGGAATTTTTAGGCCATATTGCTTAACATGATTCAAATTGAAAAGATTGCCTATTTCTTCCTATGATTTCTGATGTCATGGGCTTGTCTCCAAGCAACATTCATGGATGATATTGCTTCTGGTTAAAGGAGGAATCCACCTGTATGTGCTTCCACTACCAGGGTAAGTCAATATATAGTTGGGCAAGGTCTAACATGTAATTCAAACTGAATAAACACACTGAAAGGCTTGAAAAGCAGGAACTTGTGTCTGCCTCAAAGTGTACAAACCAGCATGTTAGTCCATAATTCAAAAAAGAAACGTAACATAATGCATACAAAAAGTATATTAATATGAAATATGCGTGTACCTATGCACAACATAGAACAGTTACATACCTGTAATAATGCGCATACAGCAGGCGTACGTGCAAATGTGTGGCGTGGGCATGTTTTTCAGTAGGCAGGAGTAAACCTGGAAGTTTCATATCTGCGTTTTATCATCATGCCCCACCCGTTGTTTGCAGAGAGGGACCTGCGCTTCATCATTCAGGTAAGTGATTTTTTAAAAAAAAGTTTTAGCGGCTGGGGGATTCTTTTTAGTACAATAAAAAAACAAACATGTTTGCACATTTAAGTGTGTTTTAAGGCTGCTTCTCTTATTCCTTAGCCTAAGAACTCACCGTCTTTAATCACATGTCCTAAACCCTTGTTTGTAACTACTTGAAATTTTGAGGATCCTACTAGCTACTACTCAACCACATTTTTCGTCATGCGCAAGGAGAATTTGGTGAGGTGCATAAACCAGAAAATGTAGGTTCAAGTGGGGGGACACTTGCTTCTTGCTATGTAAGTGGGCCCAGGAGGGCCACTGTTTCAATTAAGGACTCCTATATGCACTTGCTATGGAAAAAGCATTACCAATGTAGGATTTTCTATAGTGTTTGCAATCTTCAAATACTTTAAATGTGGTGGCCTGAGATTTTGTAGATATTTTGGGACTATTATCAGTGAGTGTCCTCTGTGCTTGTACACAAGGCTGTAAGGCTGCAAGATATGACATGCAGAATTCCCACACACAGATATCACACTGCCCATGATGTCGTTACACATGCCCACAGAGTGGAGATATTTTACCAAGCAGTTTTTTTATATAGAAGCCACAGCACAGCTAAAGAATGGGGGAGGGACAGCCTGTGTCCCCATCTCATTCTAGCTGCGTTGTTCTTTTTTTATATAGAAGCCACAGCACAGCTAAAGCATGGGGGAGGGACAGCCTGTGTCCCCATCTCATTCTAGCTGCGTTGTTCTCACTGCCCAGCTCTTATCGACAGCTGAGAATGGAGCATCCTCTATTCTTTTAATGGATTAGCGCTGCAGATGAGAGCTGGGTATAGGTCCACACACCTAAAGTTGGCTGTTGACAACTATGTACATGCACATATTTCGATGTGGGTATGTACAGTTTTTAAAAATCTTCACTAATTTGCCTCCTCGCTATCACAGTAGTAAAGCTTATGTACTTTTCGTCAAACTGACAGGTAGACATGCCCCTTTCTCCTCCCATGCCTCTCCCAAGGCCGTCCCACATCCATCCCATCTCCAGTCTACCACCTTCCCCCTTGCCCTCTTATATTCCACTCACTCTCCACCCATTTATTGTCTATTGCCCAGACATGTCCACCCCCCCCCCCCCAACCTAACCTGGAAAATCTCCGCCCATGCACCGCCTATTGTCAAGACATGTCCAGGCATGTCCAGGGGATTTTAAAACAATTTACGATTATGTTTAATACTGTAAATAAAATATAAGACGCCTTATGTGCCTAAAACAAATTATCTTTATTTACGTCGCTCAATGTTACATCTATTTAATATCACAGTAGGGTATGCATGTTTGATTGTAATTACAACAGCGCAGACATAATTGTTTCAATCGCTTTGCTACATAGTCACGTACAATGCGGTCATTTTTTCTAAAATCGTATGTAAATGTTTTTAATACATTTTCAAAAGGCATCCCTTTAGCAATACAATGTAAGATATAGATGCAGTAATTGCCACAGACTGAACTAGTGGCGTCCTGTATTTGCTTGTTTTGATATCTTATAGTCTTAGAATTTTGTGATAAAAATTGCATGAATTCATCAGGAAATATTTCATTTTTCAGGTGATATTCCATAACTATCAAAAAAAAATAGACGAATCAGTCGTACATAATATAGTTAAAATCCAGTGCTTTCCCCTCTGATGCGACTTATCCGTGTTTACAATAAAGGCTGCCGGTCTGTCGATGACTTTGTTTCCCGGTAATAAATCACATGGAAATATGCCTTTAAAGATGCGCCGAGCATGAAAGTCTGATTTAATAACACTCTAAATTTCATAGTTATTTATTTTATTAAACATTGTACAATACTTCTCTATTATTTATTTCAATAATAATCTCATGAATTGAATACACAATCATTTTAACCACCTGACCTTGGTTCGGGTTTAAAAATTTTGCTAAAATCGATAAACCCGAACTTTGTCGGGTGGTTAAATCCCATCACTTACCTGGTCCCCGCTGTGATGATCCGTTCTGTTCCAGCGTCGATCTCTAAAAAAAAAAAAAAATTCTCTCTGTTATTACATTTATAAAATTTTGGACATATTTTGCTGAGTTATGCAGTAATTCGCTGAATTATAAAAAAAATTAACACTTTTTGCATGGAAGTTTGGAAAGAATTAGAATACCCGGCGTTCGCGTACGCGTCCCTCAGCGATTTCTGATGATGTGCGTTCGGCCGTCGATGGGGGTCGTAGCGGGAAATTCAAATATTTTGTATTGGATTCAATACAAAGTCCTGTATCCAATACAAAATATATTTATGTGGTTTTATCTATAGCTATGTGACGTTGGATTAACACTGTTTTAAAGCACCTGTTGCTAGATAAGGCCCAGCAGTTGCACAAAGATTTGCAATTACTTGAAGCTCATTTGGTTTCTTTTAGCGACATTGTACTGTTTGAAAGTGTCACAACACAACAGAGGCCAGTGGTGATATTGTCATACAGACACTCCTGCCAGAGAAAAGACTGTCTATATATTACATCATGAAAAACATTACTACGGTATTAAAACGGTGAAAGCATTGATTGGAGTTGATTTCTTTTGTGAGAGATGTTGCTCTGTTTATGGCCATAAATATGGGCATGACTGTCATCAGTTTGGCAGAGCCTGTCATCGGGCAGACTGTGTTGAAAAGCAGTTTGAACAACTGTGGTGCCTGTGTTGTCGTGTGTTTTGTCGTTCAAATGAATGGTTTGAAGTACATTGAAATTTGGCAGCTAGTGATGGTGCAGTTTGTAAGAAAAAAAAAGTTTTGTGGCTCATGTTATAGATATATAGACAATGGGGACACACATAGAACGGCCTGGTCTGTACCATGTGTGGGGCTCGTCTTGACAAATTTGATGAGCATATCTGTTACATGCAGCCTTACAAACCCAAACAAATGTCCGAGAGACACACCTTCTATGACTTTGAGTGCATGCAAGAGACAGGTACACATATACCCAATTACATTTTTGCAACAACATTATACAGTGGCACTTCCTGGGAATTCAGCATTCCCTGGGAACCTGCATGCAAGTTTTTTACCAGCAGTAAGTTTTCAGGTTACGCATTCATAGAGCATAATGCAGGAAGGTATGACACTTATTTTGTTGTACAGGAGTTGGTCAAGGAAAACCTGAAAATTGAAATTGTAAACCAGGGTGGGCGGTTATTAGGCTTGTCCCTTAATGATTTTAAAATGAGATTTATAGATTCTTTGAATTTCATACCTATGAAATTAAGCTGCCTGAAGCTATGGGTTTTTCTGGCACCAAGGGTCATTTTCCTCCATTTCTTCAATACAGAAGAAAATCAAAATTACATAGGGCCGATACCTGAAGCACAGTATTATGGCGTCGATTACATGATGCCTGATAGGAAAAATAAATTCATGGTTTATTATAAAAAACATAAAAATGACACCTTTAATTTTCAGGAAGAGCTAAAAGCTTACTGAAGCAGGATCTGGAAGTCTTGAGAAGGGCTTGTGAGTGTTACAGATCCACGATTATGGGATACTAAAAAACGTGAAAAGAAATACAAAATAGTCACTAAGTGTGTTGACCCCTTCCAGTTTATCACTCTGGCCTCCGTATGCATGGCTATGTACAGATTTAAATTCCTTCCTGCAGAGACCATAGCCATTGTACCGGCGGATAATTATCACAAGACCCAGAAACTATTTTCTACACCTGCTATCCAGTGGCACATGTACATTGAGAGCATGCAGAAGGCATTCATATACAACACGCCTTAAAGGGTGGTGAAAAGAAGGTAGGGAAGTATTTTGGACGGCTATGCTTTGGTTAACGGCACACACACAGCCTTTGAATTTCTGGGGTGGTTTTACCATGGCTGTCCTGTATGTTGTAACGAGCGTGACACCAACGAGGTTACCAAATCTACATATGGACAGCTGTACTAGGCTTTCTTAGTCAGGAAAAGCTACCTGCAGAGATACAGATTTACAATCCGTGTCATGTGGGAGCAAGATTGGCGCCAAATGACTATGAAAGGGTCAAAGACTTTCTTCTTAAAATGAAGTTTCCAACACCGTTGGACCCCTGTGACGCTCTTTACGGTGGCCAAACTAACGCTACTAAACTTTATCACAAAATTCAGCCTGGTGAAACAGTGCATTCTTAGGATTTCACGAGATTGTACCCTTTTGTTAATAAAACTAAAAGATATCCTGTAGGTCACCCATAAATAATTTTTGATCATTTCGGACAGATCAAAAAATACTTTGGAATGCCAAAGTTAAAGTGTACCCGCCCAGAGATTTGTTTTTTTTTTTTTTTTTTTTCTTCCCTGTCCTACCTGTAAAACTAATAAAAATAAAAAAAATGTTTCCGCTTTGTTATACATGCGCTTTGAATTCCCAGAAAGACACCTGCAACCACACCCACAAAGAATGCTCTCTGATAGGTACATGGTGTACAGTACAACTTGTTTTAGCAGTGGAAAAAGGCTATAGGATCGGTCATGTGTATGAGATCTGGCATTTCAGGAATACAACAGACGACCTGTTTGCCCCGTACATCAAGTTACACCTCAGGGATACACAGGAAGCTTCTGGTTATCCAGCCTGGTGTAAAAATGATTCTGAGAAAAGAGATTACATAGACAAATTTTTTTAAAAAGAGGGTGTGCTTTTACTCCCTGACAAAATAGCTGTGAACCCCGCAAAAAGACAAATTTCAAAACTTTTCCTAAACTCTTTGTGGGGTAAGTTTGGGCAGCGGTCTAACTTGCTGCGCACCAGTATAGTCACGGATCCTGATGAACTTTTCAAATTAGCGTTTGTACCATCCTATGACCTCACCGAGGTTATTTCCCTGATAAGGAGACAGCCATAGTCAATTGGAAATATGTAAAAGGGCGCTACACAGTCAACAAAAACACAAACATTTTTTATAGCCTGTTTTACAACTGCCTATGCCAGACTGGAGCTATACACTCTCCTAGACAGGTTGCAGGAGCGTTGTCTCTATCACGACACAGATTCCGTCATATTCCTAAGTGAAGAGGGTGACTGGAACCCACCTTTTGGGCAATTTTCTCGGTGAGCTGACCAGTGAAACACCTGATGACACTTACATTACAGAGTTTGTGTCTGCAGGTCCAAAGACATACGCTTACAAACTCAACACCGGGAAAACCGTATTGAAGGTTAAGGGTATAACTCTTCATGTGGCTAACACAGAACTTAATATTTTGGCAGTTTAAAAGGCCTTGTGTTGGAATACTACCATGATTCTGACCCCAAGACGCAGAACACTATAGACATAGAACAACCGGGTATTTACAGAAATAGGAAGCGCTGGCACATAGAGACAAGACCGCTACGTAAAACGCATAAGTGCATTTACACAAAGAGACAGCTGACGACAGACTTTACCACTCTGCCTTTTGGTTATTAAGCAGGAGTGCCATGGATGTGCGATTTCACAAACCGGACAATGCAGTTTGGTTTTACGCGCGTTGCCAAAAATTGTATGACTCTCTCTCATTTATTTACAAATATCAGGTTTATCGAGAAATTACCTCAAAATTTTACAGACGATACCTTATTCCCACCTGACAGGGTAAATTTAGCAGTTGTTGATGATCTTATGGAGGCCACATGTGATAATCTTGAAATGCAAACTGCATTTACCAAATATGTTCACCACAGAAATTTGAGCATCATGTACCTTGTTCAAAACGTGTTTTGTCAGGGTAAGAAAAGCAGGACCATAAATTTAAACACTAAATACGTGGTGCTTTTTAAGAGCCCTCGTGGCAAATTGCAAGTCATTACTTTGGCGCGACAAATGTACCCTGGATAAATACGTTTCTTTTTAGAGGCTTTTGAAGATGCTATACGCGCTCCTTACGGGTATTTACGTGTAGATTTAAGGACTGACTACATTTAAGAATGGGCTTGTTCCCACCAGACCTTCCGGCCGCTTACGTGTATAAAAAGAAAACTCTAAAAATGTGACTTTTCTCAACAGTCTTGTCATTCTTGGTGGCGAAGAGGCTTCTGTTAAGATGTCTAACGGGCTATGGCATAATTGGGATCTTTTAAAAGCGCTGGTCAGAACAAAACCGGCTGTCAGAAAATCAATTTTACGCAGCGCCAATAATGATTTGATATCCGCTATTGGCGAAATTGCTCTCAATATCCTGAAAGAAGAGATCCCTCTTGAAGAGCACCAAAAAAAAAATACTGAAGAGGTGGAGACAGGCAATAAAGAAGTTAAGTGATAAAAGAAATCCCATTAAAGGCAAGAGGCGCATTGTGAATCAGCGTGGCGGGTTTATAGGATCGCTGCTGGGGTTTGCAATACCTTTGCCTGATAGCTAATAGAACCGGTGGCTCATAATGGAGTCTACAGAGAAAGTGTTCTTGGTTTCCAAGCAAGAACTGGACAAGCTAAAAAAAAACAGCTTTAGAAACGCCCGACATACGCGAAACTGCTACACAGCGTTTAGAGGCCGAACTTAGAGACATACTTCACAGGAATGACCTATTGGAAAAAAAGAAAATTGAATGAATTAAAATGTACACAAACGTACTACGGCGATATTTGATGTTTACCAAAAAGAAATGTCTGCCTTAACTTTAATTACACAAGGGCCGTTCAACAACAACTGCCAAATGAATCCTCTAACAGGGATGATGTTCAGGAAATACTTAATAATGTAAATATAAGATATATTTACAAAGGCCGGCCTATACCCGGTTCCAATATCATTTACCTGATCCGCACTGCTACACAGAGTCATAATGTACCTTAAAGGTAAAGCCCCTCAAGGTTGGGATTTGTTCATGGACACCATAGCGGAGCTGAATGTTCCCTCTACGGTGATTGCTAATACAAGGACAAGAGAACTTCTTGACAATTTAAAAAGGGTCTCACGCAACAAATCTTTTGGCTCGCTTAGCAGTCCTTTTAGACAGCCGTTGTTCGCAACACCTTCAGCGGGGGTATTGCAGGGTACTTTATTGCCTAAAAAGAGAGCGACTCCTTTGTTACAGACTGCATGGCCAACATTAAATTATTATAATTTTTACTTTGAATGAGTATAAAAATTTTCCAGGCATGCTGTGTTGTTTGAAAAATTATGTATGCTAATCTGCTTTATGTGTTTCTGTATATACTTGATAAACTATTGTTTTGAATAAAAGCAACTAATAAAATATGTTACTAATCAATAAAAATTAATTAAAATGTGGTCATCTCTTTCAATAATCTATATAAGGTGTCACAAAATTAAATAAAAATGTTTTGTAAAGTGTAAAATTTTTTTTAATAAACTAAGTCTTTTTAATATTTTCAATATAATCTACTATCTTGAAATGACGCAATTGCATTTAAAACTATAAACTACTACTAAATACTAATCATAAGGATGCATCAGGGTAGTAGGTCTTAAAATCTAAAATGCTTGCAAAAAATGATTTTTTTCTGTTCCGTAGGGTAGTTCTTCTGTTCATCAAAGGTGTGGCCCTTGTAAAACTGCATGTAAAAACAGCGGCTAGGATCATTGCCAGAGACGTTGTGGCCACAGCATCGTCAGCCGCTATGGATAGAATAAAAAAACCTAAGCATGAGCAGGAAGGCTCGGGTGTTGTACAAATTAGAAAAAAAAAATGGAAAAGAAAACATAGTCTTGACTGCGTCATCCTTTCCCCCCCCCCTTTTATGATAAAATGGCAACGTCCAAGAGGCGTCGGTGGCAGAAGGCAAGAAACCAATCGCCGGATGACATCTTCTAATTGCTAGCTATGGGTTTCGTACATGATGCCTCTGCCGAGTACGCCAAATCAGAGTTGGATATCTTTCAAATACCACCAACGCAGACAAGTATTGAAAAATCACTTTATGTAGAGGTACAGCCAATTGCGGCACTAGCAGACATTGCGCCGTTAGAGTTCTTCATCTCTGGGAGTGGGGAATAATATTACAACCTAAATAATACGCTGTTATACGTTGTTTGCCGTTAACCCTGATAACACCCCCATACCTGACGGATCCCGTGTTGGTCTTATTAATTACCCAAAAGCTAGCCTTTTTAATCAGCTGGACATAACGCTGGGTGACACATTGATTTCACGAAGTGACAACCTTTATACGTATAGCACGTATATCGAATTCCTAATAAATTTTAATTCACAAACAGTAGCCGCTCAATTCACAGCCGGATTATTCTATACCGATACCGCTGGTCATCATGATGACCGGGCTCTTGATGGGCATAATGACGGCTTCATCAAGAGGTCTCAATATATGGTACGTTCCAGAAGCGTTGAATTAATGCGCCCTATTTACGCCAATATATTTAATCAACCGAAGCTGATACTGAATGGATTAGATCTAAAGATAAAGCTGACTAGAAACAAAGATTCTTTCTGCCTTATGTCTGCTGAAGGTACCCAATTTAAAGTACAAATATAACATGCTTCCCTGTATGTCAAAAGAGTTCAAGTATCGCCCGCTGTAAGAATAGGCCACAGTTGCGCTCTGTTAACAGCTAACAAAAAGTACTCGGTCGATCGAGCATCTCTTAAAGTGTATAGTATTCCTGCTGGCACTCGCATATCGAACCACGAAAACCTCTTTCTCGGAAACATTCCAAAAACTGTGTTACTAGCGTTTGTGGACAACAACTTGTTTTCAGGTAATTACCAGAGAAATCCATTGTGCTTCAACCACTACAATGTAAATTATGCTGCCTTATATTTAGATAGACAGCAGATACCTGCAAGACCGTTTCAACCTAATTTTCAAGGTGCTTCAGCTTTTGGCGAATATATGGAATATCCGGCAAGCAAAAGGCTGACGTTTTATCGGTGGTTCAGAATTTTGGAACGGTTACACTTTAATTCGCTTTTGATTTATTGCCTGATCAAGAACCTGGAGGACACTTCTCTCTACTTAAAACCGGGAATCTCAAGGCTTAACTTAGATTTGCGGAACCTACACAAAACCCTATTAACATGATTGTGTATTCAATTCATGAGAATATTATTGAAATAAATAACAGAAGAGAAGTATTGTACAATTTTCAATAAAAGGAATAACTATGAAATTACCAGCGCTAATAAATCAGACTTTCATGCCCGGCGCATCATTATAGGTGTATTTCCATGTGATTTATTACCGGGAAACAAAGTCATCGACAGACCTTCGGCCTATATTGTAAACACGGATAAATCGCATCAGAGGGGAAAGCACTGGATTTTATTTATATTATGTACGAATGATTTGTCTGTTTTTTTTGATAGGTATGGAATATCACCTGAAAATGAAAAATTTCCTGATGAATTCATGCAATTTATTATTATTATTTTTTTTTTTTTTTATTATTGCGAAATTCTGAGATTATAAGATATCAAAACAAGCAAATACTGGACGCTGCTAGTTCAGTCTGCGGCAATTACTGCATCTATATCTTACATTGTATTGCTAAAGGGATGCCTTTTGAAATGTTTTAAAAACATTCACATACGATTTTAGAAAAAATGACTGCATTGTACGTGACTATGTAGCAAAGCGATTAAAACAATTATGTTTGCATTGTAATTACAATCAAACATGCATACCCTACTGTGATAATAAATAGATGTAACATAGAACGAAGTAATAAAAGATATAATATATAATAAAAGAATTTGTTTTAAGCACATAAGGTGTCTTTTATTTTATTTACAGTATTAAACATAATCGTAAATTGTTTTAAAATCCCCTGGACATGCCAGGACATGTCTTGACAATAGGCGGTGCATGGGCGGAGATTTGCCAGGTTAGGTTGGGGGGTGGACATGTCTGGGCAATAGACAATAAATTGGTGGAGAGTGAGTAGAATATAGGAGGGCAAGGGGGAAGGTGGTAGGCTGGAGATGGGATGGTTGTGGGACGACCTTGGGAGGGATTATGGGTGGAGTGGGCGGGGAAAGGGGCGTGTCGACCGGTCACTTTTAGTTTGACGAAAAGTACTTATGCTTTACTACTTATCACGTAAGGCTGGAAATTATCTTTCCTTGTCCAGGGGACAGTGGAAGCCTTCTGGTAGAATGTCCTCCGAATAGGTGAGACCAAAAACCTGATTTTGGTGAAGGCACATCATTCTACTGTGTCACATAGATATTCCCATGTTTTGTATTTATCCACTTTTTTTATTTCATTTTTTTTTTTCCCATGTCAACAAAATAAATCCACATGTGCTGCATTATCTGACCTAATGCAACAGTGCTTACATTTTGCCCCCTAGATTGTATGTATGTATGTATGTATGTATGTATGTCTGGCACTTACTAATGCTTCACTAAAACCGGATAAACAGAGTTTACATCTAGGAGCACAATTTATTGTTTTTACAATGGTTTATTATTAATAATATTATTAAACAGGATTTATATAGTGCCAACATATTACGCAGCGCTGTACATTTAAATAGGTATTGCAAATGACAGACTAATACAGACAGTGATACAGGAGGAGAGAATCCTGCCCCGAAGAGCTTACAATCTAGTAGGTGGGGGAATTTCACACACAATAGGATGGGAGATATGTAGTGGTGGTTTCAAAAAGCAGAAGAAGACGGGTAGGCAAATTTGAAAAAATGGGTTTTGAGCGCTCTTTTAAATGAGCAGAAAGTAAGAGCAACTCGAATAGGAGGAGGAAGACCATTCCAGAGAGTCGTGGCCGCTCTAAAGAAGTCTTGTATCCGTGCGTGTGATGAGGTTATGAGTGAGGAAGTCATTAGTAGGTCATTGGAAGAGTGGAGAGAGCGGCAGGGGGAGTATTTTTTACCAAGTCAGAAATGTAAGTGAGATAATAACTGTGTAAGGATTTGAACGCAAAGCACAGGAGCTTAAATTTGATTCTAAGGTGAAATGGAAGCCAATGGAGAGAACTACAAAGAGATGCAGGGGAAGAGGAGCGGAGGGAAGGATGGATGAGTCTGGCTGCAGCATTCATGATAGATTGTAGAGGAGAGAGTCGGGTCAGTGGAATACCAGAGAGGAGGATGTTGCAGTAGTCCAGACGGGAGATAAGAGCATGTACAAGGTGTTTGGTGGTCTCTGGGGACAGGTAGGGGCGGATTTTGGAGATGTTGCGTAGGTGAAAGTGACAGAACCTGGAAATGTTCTGAATATGGGGGTAAATGAAAGGGCCGAGTCAAAGGCGACAACGTGCCTAAGGGGAGGGCCGAATAACAGTGTTGTTAACAGTTAGGAATATGTCAGGGGGAGATTTGGAATTTGAAGGGGGGATGATGGTGAGTTCTGTTTTATCCAGGTTGAGTTTCAGTAATCGGTCAGACGTCCATGATGGGATGGCTGACAGGCAGCATGAGACCTTATCCTAGGATTAACTAGAATTAAGCTTAGTGGGGTGGCAACCAGAAGCTTCTTAGTAATAGTATACCCATATATATCTACACACAATATTAACAAACGGTTTACAATTGCAACTAAACTATGTCAATTTACAACAGAAAATATATCAACCAATCAGTGATCTCCTTTTTTTTTTTTTTTTTGTTTTTGAGGTGTTTGGTTGTTGTCAAAATAACTCACATTTTGTTTCTCTTTTTCTTTACACAATGATTCTATGGCGATATGACCAGCAGAGGTAGATTTTTGTAAATTGCTAAATCTTGCAGGCTTGCAGACAGGCTGTGGACCCCTTTAGCTACGGACCCAACTGTCGGCCATATCCAACACGTTTGGAGTGACCTCAAGCAGGAGGAGGGCTGATTTGGTACGTGAAGTGGGGGACCGCATCCTGTCTGGTAAGCTTTGTATTTTGTCTTCTTTTTGTTAAGGAGTGGTATTTTAGAATGTTTGTTGTTTGTGTAAAGTAGTATTGTTTAGCCTAGGACTGTTTGTTTTTCACTTCCTATATTTTACTACCCTTAATAATTTCATTATTGCAATATACATTCATGCAATATATGTGGGCTCCTGACCATACGTGATGTTCCATTGATTTAATATCCCTGTATTACCTTAACTGGGACAATGGTCTCAAGAGAGAGGCAATGCTTCTGGCAATTTCCCTGCAAAAGGCCTTTGATAGCATGTCCTGGTCATACCTATTTTCAGTTTTGTAACTTATGGGCTTTGGGGAATATTTTATCAATATCATGCGAGCCTTATACGACAAACCTTTAGCAAATATCTCATTAGGTGGCTTCCTCTCTCCCAATATTTTAATCAGAGGTACAATACAAGGCTGTTCATTATCTTCTATTTGCTATAGCTATTGAACCTCTTGCCAGGGCTATCCGAGCAAATCAAGATATGAAGGGGATTCAAAGTGGCCAGACGGAACATACCGTATTTTTTGCCATATAAGACGCACTTTTTCTTCCCCAAAACTGGGGGGGGAAAGTTAGTGCGTCCTATACGACAAATGTGTTAAAAAAGGGATGGGCAAAGAGAACATGGAACGTGCACAGGTCAAACAAAAGCGCTGGTATGATCAAAATGCCTGGGAGCAGACCTACGAGGTGGGTCAACAGGTGTGTGTTCTGTTACCAATGAGGCAGAACAAACTGCAGGCTGCCTGGGATGGACCGTACCCAATCACCCAGCGGCCAAAGGTAACCTACCTAGTCAACCTTGATGGTAGGAGGCAGAGGGCTTTTCATGTGAATTTTCCTAAATTACACCATGGGAGAACCGCTTATGTCATGCCTGTATGCAGCCAGCCTGAACAGGGAGAGGCTGATCCATTGCTGGATTTGTTAGCTGACACCCAGGAGGTGAGCACTGAGCCAAGCACCAACTCACAACTCTCCCTCCTCCAGAGGGGTCAGCTGCTAAAAGTGCTCACACCCCACAGGGGCACATTCACTGCAAAACCAGGGAGAACACACCTTGCTGTCCACAAGGTGCTCAAAAGCACACACCCTCCCATTAGACAGACGGCCTACCGTGTCTCCCAGGAGGTACTCCCTGACATGCAGAAGGAAATCGAGGAGATGTTGCAATTAGGGGTCATTCAAAAGTCCCACAGCGCATTGGCATCCCCTGTAGTTTTGGTCCCCAAAAAGGATCACACCACCAGGTTCTGTGTCTACTACAGAAAACCTAATGCAATCACCTCATCTGATGCCTACCCAATGCCTAGAATTGATGAGTTGTTTGATAAGCTGGCAGGTGCCCACTATCTGGCCATAATGGATCTGAGCCGGGGGTATTGGCAAATTCGCCAGAAGCCTGGGAAAAATCTGCTTTCATCACACCATTTGGGTTATTTGAGTTTTTGGTAATGCCTTTTGGGATGAAAAATGTACCAGCCACCTTTCTGTGGGTTGTAAATGATCTGTTGGAGGACTGGGTGAATTTGCTGTTGCCTATCTGGATGATATAGCAGTGTTCAGTAACACCCTGGAAGAACACCTTGATCATCTGGCACAGGTGCTAGACAACGCCGCATCTGCCAATCTGACAGTGAAACCCAGCAAATGTCAGATTGCCATCGGGTAAGGAGTGGCACCCTGAGACCAGAGACAGGAAAAGTTGAGGCCATAATGACCTGGCCTACCCCCAAAACTAAGAAACAAGTTATGTCATTTTTGGGAACTGCCGGTTACTAAAGAAAGTTTGTACCCCATTATAGCACCCTGGCCAGTCCCCTGACTGATCTAACCCAGAGGAAAAAGCCCAGAACCGTGGAATGGACACCAGAGTGTGAAGAAGCTTTTCAAAGTTTGATCTATGCGCAGGGTTGCGGACTGAGAGGGTGTTTGTTTTTCACTTCCTATATTTTACTACCCATAATAATTTCATTATTGCAATATACATTCATGCAATATATGTGGGCTCCTGACCATACATGACGTTCCATTGATTTAATATCCCTGCTTTACTTTAACTGGGACAATGGTCTCACGAGAGAGGCAATGCTTCTGGCAATTTTCCTGCAAAAGGCCTTTGATAGCGTGTCCTGGTAGTACCTATTTTCAGTTTTGTAACTTATGGGCTTTGGGGAATATTTTATCAATATCATGCGAGCCTTATACAACAAACCTATAGCAAATATCTCATTAGGTGGCTTCCTCTCTCCCAATATTTCCATCAGAGGTACAAGACAAGGCTGTCCATTATCTTTTATTTGCTATAGCTATTGAACCTCTTGCCAGGGCTATCCGAGCAAATCAAGATATGAAGGGGATTCAGAGTGGCCAGACGGAACGTAAATGTTAACTGTTCGCGGATGACATTCTTATGCATGTGACTCATCCACATATTACACTCCCAAATCTGTTCCAATTATTGGAGATTTTTGCAAGCCTTTCAGGTCTTCAGGTCAATCGCTCTAAATCCCCGGCCCTTACCATTTATATTCCGGGGAAAGAAAGTTGAAAGAAAATATTGATCTCTGCTGGGAGGAAAATACCCCACACTACTTGGGGACTTATTTAACCCCTAGGTACCAGTCCTTGTTCCAAGCCAATTACACCCCTCTTCTCAACAAGATTTATGCTGACCTAAAACAATGGTCTAGCCCCCCCCCTCGTCATGGCTGGGTCCTATAGCTTCGATATAAATGAATGTATTGCCTAGGATTTTATACTTCTTTTGGACACTCCCAATTCATGTCCCATTCTCGTTTCTCAATTTCCTTCAGTTTAAAATCATGAATTTCTTCTGGGGTGGTAGGTGAAGCAGAATCCAATAAAACACCATGTGGGCTCCCAGGGTGGTTTGGGGGTCCCTCTCCTCAAATATTACTAAATAGCAGCTCAAATTGCACAATTATCTAATTTCAAGTTACAGGGGGTGAGGCCACAATGGGTAGAGTTGGAAGAGTATGCTTGCATACATGGGGGAATCACCTCCTGCATGTGGTCCCCTGAAGAAAAAACTAAAGTGGTCTTGGGGTGCTTCTCCCTATCCCACTCTTTTAATTTGGGGTAAGTTCTGACACTGTTCGAGGCTTTGTTCTGCTCATGTACCACTTACCCTGTTATGGAACAATCCAGAGTTTTCAACTGGCAGAGATCCATGTAGTTTTAAATGGTGGCTTGATAAGGGCCTCTACTGAATCAAAGTTAGTATTGATGTGCGTGACATTTTTGGTTTTGATTATATGGGCAGTAAAAACAAACTACTGAACTTGTCCTATGTGTTTTACTCCATTTGAAAGTTCCAGTAGATCTATTACTGATACCAAAGGTCAAATCTCCACAATTTATGCTGCCCTGGCATCACCCCTGGACAAACTGTCATACATGAGGGCTTGGACAAATGATCTTGGGCTCTCCTGGTCCCATGAAGAGTGGAACGAAGTAGCTTTCTCTTTCTAAAATTTCTCTCAATTCATCATTAGTGGAGGTTAAATGTAAAGTTCTCCTCAGATGGTACTTGGTAACAGACAGACTTTCCAAATGTCAACCCTCTACCTCCCCTCCCCTCCCTTTAGCCCAGAACATTTGGTCAAAAATATTCCAAATAATTTCCTGTGTTTTAAAGAAGGATGTACCAAGTACTCCGGAGAGTGCTTTATTTAGTAAATGTGACGCAGGGGTTTCCAAATACTCTTGGAAATTGATAAAAACTTATTCTGTTAGCAGCTCGCATCACTTTGGCTAAATCGATGTGATTTGCTAGACCCTCTCATTGCGAAAATTATGGTTAATAATCAAATTAATGGTTAATGATCGTCTGTGTTTTTTTTTTTTTTTTTATTACTTAAGTCAGTGTGTTATTCTGTGTTCTGTAAGCTGGTGAGGCATGTTTGTCCTTCTGGTATTACTATTGTTCCTAATTTTTTTATTATTGTTATCTCATTTTCTTTTCTCTGAAAAACTCCATACTCAATAAAAACATTGAAATACAAAAATCAAAAAAAAGCTGATGGTCATTAAAAAAAAAATGTCGGAGGTTTTTCTGAGTACCGTGCTCCTGCATCCAAGTATACCACTTGAGTGACTGCTCTATAAATATTGTTTTAATTCAGAAAATGTCTAAAATATCTTTCTCTTGCAGAATGCTTTATGATACGCCTAACATTATGAGACCTCTGTAAGTATTTTATTTATATTTTTAACTTTGTGGTTGATCAGAAGGTATAGTCTGCACATAGCACAACATCAAACCACATTGATTGCCAAGCTCACAAGCAGGGTCAAGCACTCTTACATACCAGATAGTGTGCTTTATTTATGTGTTTACATGATTCTAATCGTATTAGTCATTTTGTATAGAAAAATGCCAAGGACAATTTAACTTAGTGCCAAACATACTTTATTGCTTTGTGCCAACAAACTCATTTTTTTTTTTTTTTTTTTTGCTCCTCAAACAAATGACCAGAATGCAAAAGGCATTTATGCCTGTCCTGCCAGGTCATCCATGACCTGTACATCTTTCCGGTAGGTAAAATTGCAGCAAAAACCAAGAGAAGCTAGGCTGTGCCAAAAATGACGAGGCTCATGAACTCTAAATATTTTAGGATTGCTATTTAATTTCCCAAACAATTAAAGTGTGCTTGCTAGGACTTGAACTCCTAGGTTGGTTTGTAACCCAAACACGATGTGCTAAAATATGTAATGCATGGATTGTAAACATATGTAAATACTCGCTGGCAAGGACATTAGCACTAAGTTCATCCCTGACTCGACGGCCCTCTGCTGTGTTTTGGGAGCTGTAGGCAGGATGTTGATGTACCTCCTGGCTCGAGTTCCTCTGGAATGTACCATGGTGCAGGCACAGGTTATGTACGATGCAGCATGCCATGATGACTCGGGTAGCTTTCCATGGTGCGTACAGGATCTCACCACTGAGAAACAGTGCTTTTAGCAGCCCAATGGTGTGCTCCAAACTCCCCCGGCTTTTATGCAGAGCCTTGTTGTAATTATGCTCTGCTTCAGACCCGGGGTGATGCACAGCTGTCATAAGCCATGGAAGCTGCTCGTATCCTTTGTCAGCTGTAAAAAGACAAAGATAATACATGTTAGTTCTTGGTATAGTAAGTGTTCTGTGAATGTAGTGTAACACTAGAGTTTTTTTTACAAAGGTTGCTAAGGGTTGTGCTCTCCGGTCACTTTATTGCTTTTTGGTTGTTAGGAGACATTATTATTATTATTAATAAACAGGATTTATATAGCGCCAACATATTGCACAGTGCTGTACATTAAATAGGGACATTGTTACTACTGTCCACCACACTGAAGTACTGTGTGTACAAGTGTGAGCTGTGAACATAATAATTAGACTAGGGCTTCTGGGAATCTAAAAGTTAGTTCTTCTCTCATGCTCCCAATATTGTACAATATTTATAAACTATTTGCTAAATTAGATAAAATATGACATATATAAAATATAGGTCATAGCCTGGCATTCTGACAATGCAACATAATAGGTGTCTTTAGGACTTGACTACTGTTATTTGTATTACAGTAATGACATTATACATTACCTATTAACCAGCCCTCAGGCATTTCTCCAGAGATGAATTTCTGGTAGAGGGCTGTCTGACGCAGGATATAGGCATCATGGCATGATCCTGGGAAACCTGTGCGTGCACTCATGATTCTCCTGTTGGCATCACAGACTATTTGTAATGATTGTGAATGATATCGCTTCCGGTTGCAAAAGGCGATTTCCTGCAGTTTAGGGGCCTGAATTGCCACATGGATGCCATCGATGGCCCCCAAAACATTAGGAAATCCCGCTCGTCTGAAGAAATCCACCTTTACCTTCCTCCACTCCTGAGATGTTTGAGGGAAGTGAATATATAGTGGGACAAGGTCCGCAATGATATTGCTGACCTTCGTAAAAACCCTGGAAACTGTAGGCTGGCTTAGTCCACAAATTAAGGCTGTGGAGGTTTGAAAGGAAACCCTTCCTAAAATAGTGGCCAAGAGCCTGGTCATTCCTGGTACTGCCTGGCTTCTCTTGTTTTTTGGAGCAAGCTGTACAGGTCATGGATGACTTGGCGAGACAGGCGGAAACGCCTTTTGACATCCTGGTCATGTAAAGGGTTGTTGTTGTTGCTGCTCCTCTTCTGCAGTAACAAGCAGTGTTGTGTTTGATACCACAACAGCAGTGGTTAACAGCAAGTCTACTTCCAAACCCTGCTCCATGACAACAACAAGCAAAATTCTCGCCCCGGCGCACATTTAAGTGCGCATAAATGTGCGTATAAACGTGTGCACGTACTGTATACCTATAAATTTGCACAGAGCTTCATAGCTATTCTGCATGCAAACCAAAACTTTACAAAGACAAAAAAGAACACACAAACCAGAAGGCTGCTACAAGAAAAACGAAAAGTAAGAATACACCATTTACTTTATTCCTAGCGCCTCAGCAGGTTTGACCAGGGATTCTGCATCCAAGGCAACCAGCTTCACTTCTGAGAAAATTGCAGCCCTCATGGAGTCCTATGTACAACATTTTCCACGACTCCGTGGGGGCTTGCACCCCAAAAACCCTCATGCTGTAAGGCAGGGACTCTGGGAGGAAATTGCCAGGAGTGTACATGCCATGGGCAGTACACAACGGACCATTACGCAGTGTCAAAAACGTGTGAGTGACATCTTCCGACACGTCAAAAGGCTCCTGGGCACAGAGGCCGGAAGGAATGGGACCTATCATGAACATCTTGTGCAGCGTCTTCAGGGAATATGAATGATTGGCGTTGCTATTCATTGGGCCAGAAATGATGGTAGGGGTGGACTACTGGGATGACTCCGATGCTTGGCAACCATGTAAGTTCAATCCTTTTACATTACATACTTACCAATGTGAATTGATTTTTGCATTTTTGTGGAATTGCAACAGTTTAGTCATTAGCATTGAGAACAGAATAGGATTGTGTTTTTACTTATTTATGTTTGGGGTGAAATATGAGATCATTTTTTTAAATGACCTCTTTAGTGTATTTTTACCTTCTTTTGACTTGCATCAACAGTGTGTGTATTTCAATCTTTTTTTGCAATAGTACGCCCTGAGACGCAGCAATCCCCTCCTGCCCTCTGTGCTCGGGGTGATGTGGATGATGAGGACATCACTTTGCATCGAGATGACACTGGGCTTCCTCCTGGTAAGATGAACCTTCACGGTATATCTTGTTTGACATTGTGCACGTGTCTCCAATCATGTTTATAACCACACTCGTGTAATATGAGTGTTACATTTCACACATTTTTGGCTCTGGGAGTGTTGTGTGGTTAGATTTGTGCTGAATCGATCAATCCAAATGAACTTGGGTTAGAATAAAGCTCACTCTATTTCATTTGTTTTTGTGCTTTATTTAATAGATCACCATCTACAGGAGGAGGTGTGATTTATATATATTTTTATATATATATATATATATATATATAGAATTTGGTAAGTTTTCTTGGGAGATGTTTCTGGTGCAGCCTTCCTTTGGGAATGTGTGAGCTTAATATGTCAAAAATAATTTTGCCTGTGTGAAATATTGGGGACTTTTGATATGTGAAGATTTGTCACCACATTCATTCATTTTGATATGTAATATGTGCTTTGTAGGACATCCATGTCTGCTGGTTTCTGGTTCTGCAGAGTTTTTACGGGCTGCATCCACTGTGGAGGTAGGCAAGAACTGGTAAATTAGTGTTTATTTTGGGATGTGTTGGGGGAATGAACCTTTCCCAATGTGTTCCATTTGTGTTTTTTAGGGTCCCTCAGGTGGACGTATACTACAAGAAAAAGAGGAGACACCTGAGGTTTCCTTAAGCAACCCATGTTTAATATTTGTGATATTGTAGTAATTTTTTATTTTCCCCTTATAGCAACCAGTGGATGCAGGTGGATTGGGTCAGCCCAGTGTGGGCAGCCAGCTTCTAAGCCTCACTCAGAGGCTGGTTGGCCATTTTGATAGAGTAGTGGAGTCAAGGATGTGTGCCCAAAAGTTCAAATAATTTGGAACAGGTCCTTACGCTCCTACATGAAAACCTCAATCAAAATCGCCAGGACCGAGAATTTAACCAACAACATCTGGCCGCCATGCATCGTCTGATAGAATCGGTCCAAGAACAATCGGCCACTTTGGGTGCCTACATGTTGACCATTTCAGAGTTGACATGTTAAGTGAATCCCTGGGCCAACAATCTCAGCTAAATCAGGCAATTATTCACAGGCTGGGTTGGCAAATCCCAATAGGTCCTGCTGGCACCCTATCCCCTGCAGAGCAGCTAGCACCATCCTTCTCCCTGGCTCCACCCTGTTGCCTGTCCACTTCCACCCTTTGCCCCTGCCTGGCCACCCTGTGCCCCTGCCCGCCCATGGGCCGCATCCACGGTCATGCTGTGGGGGGTCCTGTGGCCGGGCTGTGGGGGGGGGGGGTCCTGTGGTCGAGGCCAGGATGTGGAGGTGGCCCGTGGTCGGGCTGTTGAAGTGGCCCATGGCCGTGCCCAGTCTGAGCGAAGTATGTAGATGGATGCCGGGTGCCAGGTGAGAACATTCATCACAATCTTCCTGTCATTCACTCAATTTTTTTGCAGGACTCCATGAAATCGCCAGTGTGGGTTTGAGTTGGTATCCTGTGTAAAGACGCTTGTTTGTATAAGATAGCTTAATCTCTATTTTGTGTTTGCCCAATGTCCACAGGTTAGTGACCCTCGCACTTTGACACTTTACCTATCTAAGTTTCTTTTGATGTGGCCCAAGTATGCTCCAAATTTAGTGACCCTCGCACTTTGACACTTTACCTATCTAAGTTTCTTTTGATGTGGCCCAAGTATGCTCCAAATGCAGTTTTGCTATCTATTCCCCGAAGAATGTTCCAGTTTGTAAATTTGTCACAGTGATTCTAATCAAGTATGAAAGCTCAATACTCTACAAGTATTGCTGTAATGACCCTAAAAAAAGCTAAATATTATTTCCAAATACACGATTGCATCTTTGTTCACTAAATGAACACAAATCTAGTTATGTCTAGGGACCAAATATGGCATACCTCACTTCTCTGACACTTGTCTGTAACAGATAAATGTGCTTTCTAAAAGGTAAACTACTTTTCTGTGGGTTAAAATGACATACTAAGGTGTTCAGCTGTGTATTCTATGCCTAATGTATTCTTGAATGATGTTACAATTACATAAATTTTGAAGAGGACATATCTAACATACCCAACTCTGTTACTTTTAAGGTCACAGGATATTTTGAAAATAAAGTGACCAATGCAGGAATGGAGCAAACTCGGCCAAGCTGCAAAACAGGTTGGTGTAGGATAAGAGCATGTTCGATATTTTATTGTTAAAAGACTAAAAAAAAAATAAGGTTTCCTTTTTGTGTTTTTTTAGAGATGGAATTTGATTGGCCAGGCTGGAAACAGATTTTAAATGTGCACTTGAAAGAAAATAGGAAAGAAAATAAAATTCACAAAATCTAGCTTTTAGTTTTTTTACAAAACTTTTTTTCAAACATATGTACAAACTTTTTTTTTTTTTTTTTTACAAACGGTACTGCCTGGGCATACACCGAGGGGGGGTCATGCTGAACTGGCGCTCCATGGCAGACATCCTCCGGTGCAGCCAATACAGGCTATCCTGTCTACTTCCTGAGTGAAGAAAAAACAAATATATTAACTGGAGGAGTTTGGTCTAAACGTTTTTTGAAAGTACTGTCCTTGTATATACCAAACAAATTAAAATATAAACTTACCATGAGGATGTCTGCCATGTCGCTGGGTTTGGGGTGGTGGTGGTGGTGGTGGGGGGGAGCTCAGAAGCTCCTCAGGAGGGATGGCTGCCTCCATGGAACTGGCTGTGTTTGTGGAAGGAGGCCCAACAAATAGGAGAGGAAAGTACTGACCAAATGTAACAGTATAATATTCAGCTAGTTCTTAAATTGCACAGTGCTACAAATTCAGGTTATGTCATCTCATCTGACTGTTTTGCTGTTTATGCCGTACCAAACAAGAAAGAATGGTTATTCCTGGGGCCAAGCTAATTATGGCTATGGAACTAAAATTATGCAGTTTGGTTGTGGGTATTGCAATGAAGGTTGTGGGTTTTCACAAGGGACAAACTTGTCAAAGTGACATTTAACCTTTTGTCTTCTGTTAAAGGCTGCCTAGACATGAAGCTAGTCATACACTCCTAATGATACTTGATGGAGCTAGGCCTAACAAAGTATCTCCTGCTTTATTTTCATGGTTCTAAAGGAATGTTCATAATAACTAAAATGGAGAAATACTTACATTCAGATGAGGAACTTGTGTCCTGTGGAGGAGGTGCTGGCAGGGGCGCTCCAGTAGCTGTAGATAAAAAATGAACACCATAAGTGGGTAGGCAGGACTAAACTAGATTAGTATGGTTAATTAAGGTGAATAGATTAATGCAGAACTTCTAAATGATACTTTTTGCCTACGTTGACAAAATTCTGAGCAAACATTTGTCAGTACAACTATGAACAACTAAACAACTCATGTCTATTTTTGTTCATGCTAGCCAACAACCTAGAAAGAACTTTCATTTGATGCATGATTAATGACTGGAAGCTACATGAAATCCTGCTAGATCTTTCTTTGTATTTGTAACCGAAAGTAGTGTGAGAATGTGTTGAGTTGCAACATATGTTACAAAAGTTGATTCTAAGGTTAGCTTTCAGGCAATCTCCTTGGCCTCGGCCGCCTCCTCTCCTTCATCGGAGGACTCTGGCTACAGATATTAGGCCACGGGCTCCTCCTCCCCAAGGGATGGCCAGTCGCCTGTGTGACTGCTGTATAATTTGCAGCCGCCATCGTGATGGGGAGTAAATTATTAAGGGTAGTAAAATATAGGAAGTGAAAAACAAACAGTTCTAGGCTAAACAATATTACTTTACACAAACAACAAACATTCTAAAACACCATTCCTTAACAAGAGGAGAAGACAAAATGCAAAACTTACCAGACAGGATGCGGTCCCCCACTTCACGCACCAAATAGGCCCATTGTCTAAAGAAAAAGAGAAACAAAATGTGAGTTATTTTGACAACAACCAGACACCTCTTAAAAACAAAAAAAAGAGATCTCTGATATATTTTCTGTTGCAAATTGACATAGTTTGGTTGCAATTGTAAACAGTTTGTTAATATTGTGTGTAGATATATGTGGGTATACTATTACTATTACTAAGAAGCTTCCAGTTGCCACCCCACTAAGCGTAATCCTAGTTAAACCATTGTAAGAACAATAATTTTGCTCCTAGATGTAAACTCTGTTTATCTGGTTTTGGTGAAGCATTAGTAAGTGCCAGACATACATACATTATTAGGTCAGATAATGCAGCACATGTGGATTTATTTTTTTTACACAAGAAAAAAAAATTCAATAAAAAAAGTGGATAAATTCAAAACACTGGAATTTCTATGTGAGACAGTAGAATGATGTGCCTTCACCAAAATCAGGATTGTGGTCTCAGCTATCCAGAGGACATTCTACCAGAAGACTTCCTCTGTCCTACGGACAAAGAAAGATAATTTCCAGCCTTGCGTGATAGGGAGGAGGCTAATTTGTGCTCTTCAAATGATCTACCTTTGATTGAGCTTAATGGGGTAGAATCATGAAGATTTTTACAAACCGTATATACACACATCGAAATATGTGCATGTACATAGTTGTCAACAGCCAACTTTAGGTGTGTGGCCCTCTACCCAGATCTCATCTGCAGCTCTAATCCATTGAAAGAACAATAGAGGTCATTCGTGCAGCGGATTCCAGCTGCCGATTAAGAGTTGGGCAGTGAGAACAGCGCAGCTAGAATGAGATGGGGACACAGGCTGTCCCTCCCCCATACTATAGCTGTGCTGTGGCTTCTATATAAGAAACTACTTGGGAAAATATATCCACTCTGTGGGCATGTGTAACAACATCATGGGAGCAGTGTGATATCTGTGTATGGGAATTATGCATGTCATATCTTGCAGCCTTACAACTCTGTGTACAAGCACAGGGGACTAGATAATAGTCCCAAAATATCTACAAAATCCCAGGCCACCAGATTTCAAGCATTTGAAGATATGGGGATCCCAATTGCAAACACTATAGAAAATCCTACATTGGGAATGCTTTTTCCAAAGCAAGTGCATAGGAGTTCTTAATTGAAAAAATGGCCCCCTGAGCCCACTTACATAGCAAGGAGCAAGTGTCCCCCCACTTGAACCTTTCATTTTCTGGATTATGCACCTCACCATTCCCAATAATTTGGGGTTCCTTGAAATGTAGGTATACATTTCGGTGTAACACCCCAATTTTTCTTGATACGTAAGTGGCCCAGGAGGGCATGAATGGGCTTTTTCGCCTTTTGCTATGCTTTTTAAACAGCAACAACCTCCAAGAAATGTGATTGAGTAGTAGCTAGTAGGATCCTCAAAATAGTAGTTATAAACAAGGGTTTAGGACATGTGAAGGATTAAAGACGGTGAGTTCTTAGGCTGAGGAATATGAGAAGCAGCCTTAAAACACATTTAAATGTGCAAACATGCTTGATGCATAAAAACACATTTAAATGTGCAAACATGGACAAACATGTATGTTTATTCTACTAAAAAGAATCCCCCTGCCCACCGCTAAAACATAAAAAAAATCACTTACCTGAATGATGAAGCGCAGGTCCCTCTTTGCCAGCAACGGGTGCGGCATGATGATACCGCAGATATGAAACTTCTGGGTTTACTCCTGCCTACTGAAAAATGTGTCCATGCCACGCATTTGCACAAACGCCTGCTGTGTGCGCATTAATACCGGCATGTAACTGTTATATGTTACGCATAGGTATGCACATATTATTATTTCATAATAATATACTTTTTGTATTTATCTTTTGTTATGTTTCTGTTAAGGCGATTACTTGCTGATCCCAGATCAGGTTCCCTTTCTATCGTGGCCTCTGTTTTCAACGCGTTGGGAGCAGTGAATAACACACCAGCAGCTCAAGCATATATTATATCACTTCTCAAAACTTTAATATCACATTGCAGTTTATATAGGTGGAATAAAGGTAGTAGTCAATAACAAGAAACAAGATTAACAACTTCGCTGAGCAAGATGTTTCAAGGTAGGAAGCTTCAAGGTAAGGATGGAGCAAATATTGACCTACTGATAAGGAGGATATAACTAGTTTCGACACAACTCAATTATCTGCAAAATATAGCAAAAACACAAAACCAACTTAAATTCAAGACTCAGCAAAATTACCCTCCTTACATTCCCTTCCTTTTATCCTTAAACAAAGGATAACTACTTGACTTCATACCTTTGTTCCTTTACATGCAAATAAACAGTTCCTCCAATTGCTTTCCTAAGTTTGTCTTTCAATGTCCTATTCATCCTTTCTACTACTCCAGCACTCTAAGGGTGATATGGGATGTGGAACTTCCATTCTATGTTCATCATTTTTGAAATCTCCTGTGTGACTTTAGAAGTGAATGGAGTGCCATCGTCTGAGCTTATTCTCACTGGGCATCCAAATCTGGGGATGATCTCCTTGCATAGTATTTTAGCTACTGTCCTTGCATTTTCTTTCCTGAATACAAAAGCTTCTACCCACATGCTGTCTCCATTGGAAGCCTTTGGCATGTGTGTTTAAAATTAGTTTGTAACTCTTGAAATGGACCCTGTGGAGGTAACACATGTTCATATTGTTCTGTTTTCTTCCCTTGCACATTATTTCTGGCACATGTTAAACAGTGAGTATGGCCTGCGTGTGTTCCTTTTAAATTTTAGGCACAAAAGCGCTTGTTTATTTCTTGTGTTGTGGTTTTAATGCTCTTGTGTCCTATACCATGGATTTGAAAAAAACGAGGGGTACTGCTATTTGGGGTAGCCCTACTATTCTTCCTTTTGACCTGATTCCAAAGGAATCAAAGGTCAATCCTTCCTTTTCCCAGAATCCAATATCCTGTGAGTTGGCAAAGCACTGTAATTGTGTTAGAAGTGTGTTGGTTGCAGTGAATGCTGAGATAACTTTATAACCCGACAACCGTTGTGCTGTTATGTGTTGAGTGGTTAAATTCTTAAGCAAGTGTAGTACAGCATAGGATGTGTAAAGTATCGTCTCCTGACCCAAAGTTACAAGTGAGACACTTTCTACAGCCATTGCACATGCCGCCAGCACAAGCAGACAGGCTGGCATGCCTTGCACAGTAACAGGCAGTATCTTAGAGACATATTCCACAGACCTCAATTTACCTACATGCATCTGAGCAAGTACAGCAGCCATGGTTTTACAATTCTCTCTTGCATACAATACAAATGGTACATTGAAATTTGGCATTCCCAATGCAGGGGCAGAGGTCAGGGATTCTTTTAACACCACATATGCTTTAGTCATTTCATCAGACCAGTGAATGTTGTTAGGGGCACTGGGGTGGTACTAGGACGGAGCTGTGAGTACCAATACAAGCAGTCAAGGATCCAGTGTCTGCAAAAATTGATCATGCCAAGAAAGCTGAGCAGCTGTTTTTGTGGGCAAGGCAGAGTAGTAATGGCATGTACATGGCTGGGGGCTAGCAGCCGTGATCCTGGGGTTAAAAGCATTCCCAGGAATGTGACCTGTTGCAGACAACTGAACCTTTTCTGCAACACCCTTTTCCAGAAAACACAACAATGACACCGTGTCCCTCTGACATACCTCCTGAGAGGGGCTACTGTACATAACAATAAAGTAGAACCATGCTGCGGCTGCCAGTTGGCAAGAACCTGCTGGAGAACAATTGAGAAGACTGCCGGGGAGTCAACAAAGCCCTAGGGCAAGTGGCATCAATTATATTGTTGTCCCTTGAAAATAAAAGCCATAAGGGGCAGTGTGTCGGGTGACAATGGTGTTGAGAAAAATGCGCTGGCCAGATCAATAACACTGTAAAATTGGGTCTGGGGCAGTACTGCTTTAAGGATGGTACAAAGATCTGACATGACCGGTCTTAGGGGGTGTGATCAGCTCATTGATGGCTCTGAGATCCTGTGTAAAGCGGTATGAGCCATCTGGCTTTTTGACAGGATTTACTAGAGTATTGCAAGGAGAGCAGGTTCTCCTAAGTATGCCTTGCTGGCAGAAAGATTGAATCATGGGTGCTAAGGCATCGTCCTTGCCTTTAGTTAAAGGATGCTGCTTTTGGTATATTGGTGTATGTGGTTTTGTAAGTGCTGTATATGGGGTGCAGTCCAGGAATCCCACGTAATATGGTCCGGTGGGAACTGGAAAATCTAATAAGGGCAGTTGCAAGGTTGTATTGACATACCGTATTTTTCGGACCATAAGACGCACTTTTTTTCCCCCTAAAGTGGGGGGAAAATCAGGGTGCGTCTTATGGTCCGAATGCATATTTTTTTACTTACCTGTATCCCCGCCGGTCCCCGCAGCCAGTGTCCTCTTCCTGTGTCCCAGCGTGCGGCACTTGTGCCCGCCCACGAAGGCGGCGCCGATTGATTTGATGAATGCCGATCGGCGCCACCTTCATGGGTGGGCACAAGTGCCGCACGCTGGATCTCAGGAGAAATCAAATGAATTTTTTTTTTCTTGTTTTCCCGTGCGGAAAACCTGGTGCGTCTTATAGTCCGGAGCGTCTAATGGTCCGAAAAATACGGTAAATCCCTCCCTTTGGGTCAACAACCAGCGACATTCCCAGAGATGCCATCAGGTCTTCCTAGCAGGTTAACTGGACAACTAGGTAATACCTTGAATGAGTGATGTGTAATGTATTCGCTGTTTTCTACAGTGTATTCTATGTACTGTACATATGGAAATATGAGGTATGCATTTTGTAGGGGTGATGACTCTGTTTATTCCCACAGAGGGCCCACCAAATGTAGATGGACCTGAACAAGATCAGAAGACAGAACAAGTGGCTCCTGTGTCTACAGAAGTCTGTCTGGAATTGTCCTACTTCTAATGTGTTTATGGGTTTTTTTGAGTTTTCATCAGCCTGGTCAGAGATCTGTAACATAGTGATGGTGTAGTACCTGTACATGGGGTTTGGACGACCCGTTCCCCGACCCGTACAACAATTGGGGAAACTACAATGTCCTCCATAATCCTAAATGGCCGAATACGCAAATGCCTAGGAGCATATATTCATAACGTGTTCACATGTGCGTACGTAAAGCGTGCGCATACCCACATAAACCTGGGCATGCCACTGCAACCCTATATATTTTCAGAGAAGTTGATTGTCCTTCTGCTTGCAACATTTCACAAGCTTTAACGAAACAAAACAATAGGAAAAACAAAAAACAGATATATTTAAGGTAAGAATCCACCATTTAGTTTCTTCCTTCAAAATGTGTTGTCCCATAATTGTTTTTCTTTTTTTCCTCCTAAGAACATGTATCGTCCAGCACGAAGAGTCAAACCCCCCAAAAACACCCCTAACATCAGCACCACTGGCACTACCACCCCAGGGCATTCCCCAGCCCATAGACCAGCAGGCAGCTGTTTGGTTATTTGACAGTTTGATATTCCATAATAATTTATTGATCCGATCCTTTAGATTTGTACACCAGTAAACACATATTGAATAAAAAAAGGGGTGGAAGATTTTTCTATAATATATTTCTAATTAATGATGTACCGTATTTTACGGCGTATAAGACGACTTTTTAACCCCGAAAAATCTGTGCCAAAGTCGGGGGTCGTCTTATACGCCGGGTACCAATACTTACCTGCAGCTTGCTTCACATCCGGCGTCCCCGCGAGTCTTCCTTCACGTCCGGCGTCCTGTGCAGCTTGCGCCAGTCCTCCTGTGCAGCAACGCGAGCCTGCACAGGAGGACGTGAGCCTGGACTGGCTCTCCAGCGAAGAGCCTGGATTGGCTCTTCACTGGAACACACCCATTCATTAAAGGAACGCGCCCATTCATTACTTAGAACTAGTACTGTACTGTTCCTTCTGCCTCTCAGTTCTCGCACAATAGCGAGATCTGACAGGCAGAAGGAACAGTACAATACTGGGCGTATAACACGACCTCCAACTGATTGGTTAGAGTGGGGGGTCGTCTTATACGCCCAGTCGCCTTATACACCGGAAAATACGGTATATAAATGTGTGTGTATGTATATGTGTATATGTGTGTGTGTGTGTGTGTGTGTATGTGTGTATATATATATATATATATATATATATATATCTACAGGAGCAAGCAAGAACTTGGGTGTGTGCTTTGGACATAGGTGGAAAAAATCTAGTTTGCTGGCAAAAGCGAGGTTGTGCCTGCTGGAACCTGCTGGAATTTCTTTCCAGGCGGATCACCAGGTCTGGCATCGGATGTGTTTAGATAGGCGCTTATGTAAAGAGCTGAAATCAGTTAACTCTTTGTAAACCTGAAAATATTAGGTCATGTAAAAATATGCCTATTCCTCAGCTAACATAAAGGTTTAAACATTTGAACAGGCCAAACATTTTGATTTAGGTCTAAGTGAAAGATGTGTGCCATTAGAAAAATTTATTTTTTAGGGGAACAGTGACTTTTAATGCAAGCTCGCCAGTGTCAAACTGCCGGGGATGCACTGCTCCAGCAGCGAGATCATTTCAGTTTGATAACTTCTGCCCGAATACGCTTGCGCCTGAAATTTAGTTAATAAATTGATCAAAGGCTTCCGATTTTGGATCGCAAATCCAAACGCACGAGCGAGCTTCCGATTTTGCTTGGCGAATCAGCCTTACTGTCTTCACCAACAATGCATTAGCATATAGGACCTGATTAATAAAGTGTATGAAAAAGCGTTCTCATCCAATTTGATTTATGTTTACATTTGCCAAATATTTTTTCTAGCATTTGTTTGAATCTGTTTTCTTACTATTAGAAGGCTCAGAAGATTCTTCATTGATAAAGTCCTGCATTAGTGGAAAAATATAAGGAATTTTCAGGTATAAACCATAAAATCATAAGTATCAGGCTGCTGCTGTAAAAAAGAAAAAATGCTGACTAAAAGATTATTTTTTATAACGGGGGAGGGTTCATAGATTCAGATTACATTTCGCCTGCTTTATTACCTGGAAGGGAGCAGCCTTCTCACCTGCTCAAAGAGCAATTGCATTTCTAATATAAAACATCGCACCTTATTGTCTGGCTATGCAAAGCCTGAAACGTAAGTAATGTTTTCTGTTTGGTGAGGGGAAGAAGGTGGCTGGCAGTGGCAGATATGAATGTGTGTTGTTTGGAGATTGTCCCAGGAAGTATAGCTGTCTGATGAGGGTTCATCTCTTCATTAAATATCAGGGAATTGATCAAAGCAACCAAATTTAACGTCTCATAAATTTGGAGGATTAAATAAGCATTTCTACTAGCCAAGGATTTGGATTTTCATTGTTTTTTTTCAGTAGTATTTCCACACATGTATGTACAGGTGTATTCACAAAGAGCTTACAACTTAGTTTTATGTTACCTGCAGACTAGCATCTTCTACTATTGGATTTCCAGCCTATGCCTATACAAAGAAGTCTGTACAGTATACATTCTCTTTGCAGTTTAATGAAAATGGTGGATTATGTGTTTGTTCTTTTACTAGGATGTCTCTGTGAGGTCTGAACTTGAGTGTGATCTGAATGATGGAATGTTTTTATATATCCAATCAAAGATTCTGGTGACAACTACTGTATTTGGTTAGAAACAAACAGAAATACTTGTTAAAAGCAGAACAGTGCTGCAGAAATTGGTCTTTGCGGAGGCCATTGTCTAATTAATTTGCTATTATTAAAACTCTGAACATGTCATCACCTTTTAACTAACAAGAAAAACTAATTTATTTAGTAAGATCTGTGCACATCTACAGTCCATTACAGGTCAATTTTAATCCTTGGCATTAATCTTTTTTTTTTATTTTTTTTGGTAAATGCTACATTTTTATGTTACATTATACTAGATCACAAAATTGATTAGATTGGGAACAAATACATGTCTTCAACCTCCTAATAATGTAGGTTGATATAAACCACTCAGTTTGGTTAATGTGCCTAAGCCCTTAATTTCCGAGTAAGGACAATTTATGAGAAAATGTAAGGACAGAACAGTGGGCCAATTGCGGCACAGAAAAACTTTTAGGTATTGAATGAAATTACAATACATGCAAAAAATTACAAGATATGCATAAAGAATTTATATTATTGAGAATATATTCAAGAATATATAGTTTTTATGCTTATCTTGTAAACAACTAAATTTACACTAGCTATCGTTTTAGGGTCTCTATTATCCCCTGAAGCTCTCATGGGTGAAACGTGACGAGATGAGACCCAGCTTCTCTGTCTCTTTGATTCCTGATACACATTTGTAAAAACTTTCTTGAAGGATACAGTGTATTTACCTTTGTTACTCCCATTTTTTATGCTCTTTATAATTTTTGTATATTAAGTGATTTTTTTTTTTCATACATTACCTAAAAGTTTTTTTGCGCTGCGAGTAGCCTACTGTTCCGTCCTTACATTAGATCACAAAATTGTTTAATTTATACTTTGATTTGTTGCAGTTGTTGTTTTGATACTTTTTTTTGGTTGCAACACTGCAAACTAGATTATATTGAGCAGTGTATATAATAATTAGCACTTAAAAATAAGTCATCTCACAATATTATGAATGTAAAAACAAATGTGACCAAGCATTTGGGATCTGATTTAAATTTCATTTTAGTTTGGCTTTAGAGAAATCAAATACAGTGGTACCTTGGTATAAGTCCTTAATCCGTTCCAGGTCCTTGCACTTATACCAAATAGGATTTATGCCAACAAATTTTTCCCATAAGACATAAAAGGAAAATGGGCAGTCGTGGCTTTAGGCTAAATAAGGGTAGCGCGCGGTGTTATGACTCATTTTGACTCATACAAGTTCCTTTTTTTTTTTTTTTTTAAACTGAATTTTCATTGAACATTTTCACATACAAAGACAACCAGGCTTATACAGCAAAACATCTCGTAAACACAGCGTACAGGGTGGTAGGTACATCCAATAATGGTACATAAAACTTTGGCGTAAGTAACAGTAAAAAACAGTGGCCATACTGTACCGGCCTATCAAACCCCATAGACTATAAAAATACGAAAACAACAGATAAATAAACAACAGAAAACAAGAAATGAGTCAAAAAGAAAAAACGAAGCAAAGCCAGGGAATGGGGAGTGGGGGATACAAACAAAGATGGATAGGAAGCACAGTGGGGTCTGGAACCAGCGACTTATTAAACTGGAATACGAGCATACAAATCCTCCATAGAGGGGGGCAGTCTGGTTTTCCATTTGGTGGAGATTAGAGTACGAGCAGCCACTAAAATATGTGTAATAAACTGATAGGCGGACTTGGGGAGGTCCATAAGGGGCAATCCCAGCAAGTGGTGGAGCAGGTCAAGGGGAAATCGTTGTTGAGTCACGTCCCCAATTAGTGCATTGACTTTCCCCCAATAGCCCTGAATAGGGGGACAGGACCAAAAAATATGTTCCAGAGTCCCATAATGGAAACAGGAGGTGTAGCACAGCCGGCGTATGATACCAGCGGAACAAAATCTTGTAAAGATTTTCTTTATAAAGCGTACATATTGAGCAACTTGACTGGACTTATATCAAGTTGGACTTATTCCAAAGCGAACTTATACAGAGGTACCACTGTATTTGAAAATAAAGGTTGTTGCCAAAGATGTTATAATACATGTATCAAGAAACATTTAGTGATTAACACTTGTGTATGTATGTCAAAATAGATTTAAATGTATGTAAATGCATATATATTTTCATTGTTACTATTTTAACTTGACTGGTTTATGGGGGGTGGGAAATCAAGGAAGCTTGCTTGTCTAGAATGTTGTGATGGGCTTTATCTATTGTGGCAATGTTTTTGTGCCTGGTTTCTAATTACAGTTTCTGTTGTTTAGCAATTGTTCAGCAATGTTTTGTCATTTTATCCACAAATAATTAGTCCAAATGTATGTATGGTTTCCACTATAAACTGCTACTTGTCCCCCCTCATTGCCTTTGTCCCATTCTCAATGTCAGATTGTCACATATTGGTTTTTGAATGTATTATGTACATATTCCTTTTATGAATAGTTTGTCATGGTTTTTATTTCTTTGCTCTCCTTTTAATAGTCTGACATTTGCTAAATAAGTTGTGGTTTTATTTTGGTATATACTTCACTCATGTTGATTTGCTGCCACTTTTCTACACAACTCCTCTGTTCATTTGTAGTATTTTATAGTTTTTTCTCATTGTGCTGTGCTGCCTGATCTTAGCCCTATTGTATACAAGCACGCTTCCACTTGCTGTCCAAACAGGTTGTCAATTAGCTGTCCAGCTGAGTTGCGTACTCATTTTAACACACCTGATGGTGATGGAAGGAGGTCCAGGTTGCCAGGAACAACATCAAACCACATTGATTGCCAAGCTCACAAGCAGGGTCAAGCACTCTTAACCACCTGGGCGTTACACTGATGTCTAGATTTCTGTTCCAAAAGCGTTACAGGTTTCATGAATTTTTTTTTTCTTTTAAATTGTAGACCTGTAACTTACAGAAATATGTCCGAATAGGGTTCTAGTAGATATCATGAATATAAAAAATGTTTGAAACACACAATCATGTAAAAAAAAAATACTTTTAATAAAATTAAATAAAATACACAAAAATCAGCTTAAACAAGAATACATAAATGAAAAATACTGAAAATGTGATAATTCGGTATACTGTATAATAATATATTTTTCTAAAACACTTCCCTAGTGTCCAACTGTCCAACGTCACATACCTATAGACAAAACCACATAAATATATTTTGTATCATTTTGTATTGGACTGGATACAGAACTTTGTATTGAATCCAAATACAAAATATTTGAATTTCCCGCTACGACCCCCATCGACGGGCGCATGCATGGACATCATCAGGAATCGCCGAGGGACGCGTACGCGAACGCCGGGTATTCTAATTCTTTCCAAACTATAAGACGAAACAAAACAATATTTTAGATAAACTTATTTTAGAATGTAGGCTATAATTCACCGAATTACTCAATAATTACTTATAATTCACCGAATTACCGCATAACTCACCGAAATATGTCCAAAATTTTATAAATTTAATAATTTTTTTTTTATAAAACATAAAAAAAAAAACCTTTAAAAAAAAAGTTTAAAAAAAAAATAGTGTATAATGTAATGTACAGTAGCCTATATTATATATAATACAATTATTTATATATTATATAAGGCATTCTTTGTATTGGACTCAATACAGCTTTTTAGCTTTTTTGTATTGAGTTCAATGCAAAGGAACTCAATACAAAATTTTGAATTTCCCGCCCCGCCTCCCTCCCGCACCGACGCATGCAGCGAAGATCGAAGAGGATGGACGTGTCCGGAGGAGCGGAGGGAGAAGGTATTTTTTTCTTTTTTTTTGCGATCATGCTGGACAGAACAGAGGGAGAAGAAGCAGGCCGGCTTTTTCTTCCCGGAGAGGACACCCGACGCTGGAGGACGACGCTGGAACGCGACGGATGGACGATCGCTCCAGGACCAGGTAAGTGATCGATAAACCCGAACTTTTCTCACTGTATTTACATACAGTGAGAAAAGTTCGGGGTTATCGAAAATAGTAACTTTTTTTACCCCGTACCAAGGTCGGGGTTATCGGTTAGGTGGTTAAATACTGGATTGTATGCAATATTTAGGTGTTTACATGATTCAAATAGTATTAGTATGTAAAACTTCTACTTTAGAAATAATATCTTATGTTAAAAATTTAAAAAATATACAATATAGGTAATAGCTTTGCACACCGCAGTCATTGTGACAATATGTTGGTGAGGAGCTATGCAAAGGGACTTTGAGGTGTATCACTGCAACTACTTAGCAACATAATAGGTGTCTTTATAATTTACCTACTGTTACTGTTAGATGTATTACAGTAATCACATTATACATTATCTACTAACCAGCCCTCAGGCATTTCTCCAGAGTTGAACCTCTGGTAGAGGGGTGTCTGACGCAGGATATAGGCATCATGGCATGAACCTGGAAAACCTGTGCGTACACTCATGATTCTCCTGTTGGCATCACAGACTATTTGTACTTTCAGCGAATGATACTGCTTCCAGTTTCAAAAGGGATTTCCTGTTGTTTAGGGGCCTGAATTGCCACATGGGTGCAAATAATGGCCACCAAAATATTTGGAAATCCCGCACGCCTTAAAAAATCTACCTTTACATTATCAATCAAGCATTCCAATCAGGTTGTATTGATAAAAAAAACAAAAGAGTTCCTTTGGAACCAACATCTAGTCTTACCAACTTTTTACAGCCTTCCAAAGATACATAAAAGTTCCAAAGGCCACCCTAAAGTAGCGGGCATCAATTCTATTTTGACACATATCTAAGTCCATATGTTATGAATCTTTCTTATTACTTGAGGGATGCAATACAACTATTACAAAAACTACATAATATGAAGGTTCCCTTTCTTATAACTGTTGATGTGGAAAACCTTTATAATAGTGTACCTCATAAAATAGGTCTTCTAACTATAGCTAATATTCTTAGGATGGATGATCCATCATCTCAGAAATACAACCACTTTATTGTGTTAGTACTACAATACATTCTAACTCGCAATATTTTTACTGTTAAAGACACCACATACCTGCAAGTACAAGGTGTCGCTATGGGGACAAAATGTGCCCCATCATATGCAAACCTTTATTTGGGACAGTGGGAGAAAAATCTCTTTTGGGATACCAACTTCTCCACTCTCCTTCCATTTATTAAATTTTGGACTAGCTACATTGATGATATTTTTATCATCTGGACAGGGCCTCAGCATTTCATCAAGAACCTATTTGAGGCTATCCAAACTAATGATTTCAACTTTTTTCGATATCTATATCACCATATCTGACAATCTATTTATTCATACCTCCTTGTATAGAAAGGAAACGGCAGGCAATATCATTTTACACACAGAAAGCGCACAACCACAACCCCTAATCAAAAGTATACCGTGCAGCCAAATCTTGAGAATCAGACGAAATTGTACATCAGATCATCAGATCAGTACATCGATTTGAGACCACACGGAATTTATCCATGTGGAAAGTGTGGACAATGTGATTGGATTTTAAAAAACTCCAGCTTTGAACTTCCAAATGGCTCTACACTGAATCCTAATTACTATGTAGACTGTTCCTCATCAGGAATTATTTAAATTTTTCTGTGTTCATGTGGTCAGTTCAATGTGAAAAAACGTATTTATGAGCATTTTTACTCTAGCAAGAGTGGTAAACTAGTTACACCTATCAATTTCCATGTAGGCACAACACACAATTTTGATACAAATTGTATCAAATTCGCAGCACTAGAGAAAGTCAGCCCTAATACAAGAGGGGGAGATTTCAATAGGATTTTACTTCAGCATGAATGTAAATGAATTTTCACACTAAAAGCAAATCACTTTCTGGGTTTGAACGAATTTTTCAGTTTCAAACCATTTTTACATACATAAAGAAGTACTTTACCTATGGGTTTTGTTTTCATGCCCATTTGAACATTTTCCTACTTACCATGTACAATATTCTTATTTGGTTTCATTTTTTGTTGTTTAAAAAGATAAGTAATTCTGTAATTTCATCGATTTTGTTAATATGTGTATAAATCTATACTATTTCACAATATTCAGAATTTCCCTTTATAGATATATTATTTATGATTATCACCATTTGATTACTGTACCTAGTTGTTCTATTTCCCATGTACTGGCATAAACGGTAG
>NC_092871.1:42515593-42575022 GCF_032062135.1 Pyxicephalus adspersus
CACAGCCTGGTTACACGCACCGTGCTGCTGCTTCCTTTGCAGTTATTCCTGATGAGAGGTTAGCCTAAGGTAATAACTAAGATTTTTGGCTCTCCTTTCCGTGTACATGTTATATTTGTCACCTTTTTTTGAATTTCCTTCAAACTAAATACAATCATTTTTCTGTACAATCTTTATCTACCACAGATTTAAAAACCCTTTTTCCCCTTTGGGTTTATTTAATATCCTACTCTTAGGAATAGGAGACCTTCCGTTTTTCATTGGACCATCCAAGTACCCTACTTGTTTTGATCCAAAACCAAATTGGACTTTCTAACTAAGGAATATGTAAGTTAATACTTTTTCTTTTGCTCTCCTTCTCTATATCATTATATCTCACAGTATGAAGAACCTCTAATATAATTGTCAACTGACACTCCAGTAACCCATTAAGATAGAATCCTAATGAAACCCCTTTATAATTTTGGATGGTATTTTAAAAAGCAATAAGCAAAGGTTTGAACTATTCTCAAAAAGTTATTTCTAATATGAAAGTATACTTGAAATCTCTTATTGGTTTTAATATATCTTTCACTAGCTAAGAAACTTTCACATATATTTTATTTGACTGTGAATATGTGACAAATTTACTAAGGCTAATATATACTTTATTTATATATGTGGACAGCTACTGACACTACAAATGTTTGTCTTGTACTATAATGATGATGATTAGTATTCATTATTCTTTGATGGATTATCAATATATATACCCACCTTTCTCTTGTTTGATCATATATTTACTAACAATATTAATATATGGACTTATTAAGTATATTTTTCTGCTATAAATAAAGACACTGAAATTGAACTTCTGTATTAAATATTTGTTGATTCCATTCAGAAGTCGAATGTCTAGTGCCCCTCTAGGGCCAAATTGGTATCAACTAAAGTTCGAGGTCATACCAAACTGTATGAACTTATTGTACTGCAATACATGACTTTTGTATAAATTCAACTGTAACAATTTGCCTTAAAAACCCTACTTTTCTTGGTATTTTAGGTGTTTATTTTAGGTGTAGGTATACCTCTGAAACAGACTCTGCTACGTAATCCACAACCGCTTTCTGTTGTTCAGCCTACCACTGCGTAAAATGTGGAATTCCAACGTGTGGCCACATAAAAAATTAACCGGTGCACTGGCAGGTTGAGACTTCGCTGCAAATCCACCAATCTGGCACTGGGTGTGTACGACCGTCGGAAAAGCGCTGACAACTTTTTGGCCTTCAGCAACAGTGGCTGGAGGCCTGGGTAATTCCTAAGGAAGCGCTGTACTATCAGGTTCATGATGTGAGCCAGGCAAGGTACGTGTGTGAGTTTCGCACAAGGCAGGGCTGCCTGGAAATTGACCCCGTTGTCACACACGACCTTGCCTGGCTGAAGTCTGTTGGGAGTTAGCCATTTGTCCTCCTGCTCCCGCAAGGCACTTAGAATGGCTACGTCCGTGTGGCTGAGGGAACCCAGGCTTCGCAACTTCAAGACTGCGTGGCAACGTCGGAATTGTGCACCGAAATAGCAAACTGCAGGTTGTTGCTGGCGGTGAACAGATGCTGCTGAATGGAAGGTGCTGAGTCCCCACGACAAAGTGTCCCTGGAGGAAGAGGTTGAGGCACAAGAGTCAAAGAGGGAGGTGGAAGTGAAGGTTGAGGAGGAGATTGCATGGTGATGTGCTCTGGGTGGAGCTAGGTATGCAGGCCTTGCTGCAGCTGCATCTTCCCCTGCTGCCACCAAAGTTACCCAGTGAGCTGTATAGGAAATATACCGTAGTTTTTGCCATATAAGACGCACTTTTTCTTCCCCAAAACTGGGGGGGAAAAGTTAGTGCGTCCTATACGACAAATGTGTTATAAAATAAGATACCCGATACCCGATCCTGCGTGTGTGTCTGGCTGCATGCAGCGTGTTTCTCTTCTCTCCTCTGCCAGCATCGTGTCTTCTGTCTGTAAAGCAGAGCGAAAGAAGCCGGCACAGCGCCACCTGCTGTTCCCTGTCCTAACTGCCGTACAATGGAAAAAAAGCACAGAGTGATCAGAAAGGGAATTTTGAATGACACAGAGTGATCAGAAAGGGAATTTGAATGGCACATGAGTGATCAGAAGGGGAATACCGGTATGAATGGCACATGAGTGATCAGAAGTGGAATAATCTTTCAGAATCTTTTTTTTTTCTAGATTTTCCTCCTTTAAAATTGGGTGCGTCTTATATTCCGGAGCTTCTTATATGGTGGAAAAATACGGTATCTTCCCACTCCATGCTTGCTCGACCAACTGTCAGGTGCACCTTGCCCGAAACTGAGTGCTGCAGGGCTATGGACACATTGCTGTGCATGTGTTCCTGCAAAGCACACATTTTTCTGCAAAATACTGTCACTTTTCATAACGTACTGTGGGTTCGCGCAGAGGAATGCGTAATGGACTGCACTGGAGTCCACCAGCTGGTAAGGGAGGAGCTCTAACGCAATCAGCTGTGCAGTTGCCGCATTTCCCTTTGTTTTGGGGTCAATTCGGCCTTATTTCCTCTTGCGTTACAACATCTGGGGGATAGAAGGTTGAATGCTGCTAATGCTAACCACAGAAAGTTTGTTTGGGGTTTTGCCTCATTTCAAGTGTTGAGCACACAGTTTGCAGATGACTATAGTGTTGTCATCACTATGGACAATAAAAAATGCCCACATCGGCAAACATCTAAGTGGGCTGAAAGGTGCTCTGGAGCTGATGCTTGTGGTGGCGGTCTGCAGTCGTTGAGGCATAGCTGTGGTGACAGGCAGCTTCCGACGATGGAAGACTATGACTTGCCTCACAGGTACGTGAAGACTGCAGAGTGTGGGCAGCTTTACCCTCATCCTCCCTCTCCCCCTTTGAGGACGTTCTGCAACCTCCTCCTCCTCCTCTTCTTCCTGCCTATGTTGATCTCCTTGTTAGCCCCATGTCAAATCAAGGACATCATCAGAAGAGACAGTTTCCTTGTATGTGCCGAAAGGTAGCAGTGGCCTTTTGGAGCCAGTTTGAATTGGCTCGCCTGGCTCAGAGTGTTGGGGTGAAAAGTAAGTGGGGGGAAAGCCTGTGAACTGACTCTCTTCGTCAGATGACTGAATCAACTGAGCATCTTGAAGGAATGCTTGTAGCTCGGCACCTCCAACCCCTCAGTGGGACTCCCCTACATACTGCTGTACACGTGACTTTCCAGCTGCTGATGAAGAACTAGAATGAACAGGTATATCATGGAGTGTTTGGGACACCAACAGTGGCCTGTGTCTGGGGCTGGGATGAAGAGGGGGGACAATCACTTGACCCAGGCTGGATCATGTACTCTACTACCTCTTGTTCATGGTGTGGCAATAATGGACGCCCACCACCAACAGCAGCGCTTCTTGTTCTTGGGTCTGCAGGTAAAAACAAACTCGTACTGCTTTGCTTGCCACCCCTGCCAAAGTTGCCCCTTCTTTTTTGGCCAGACATTGTAAATTTTTTTTTTTGTGTGGCTTGACACCCTGCAAAATACTTTGTAGCTAATATGCTTCACAAAGTGGAAATTTGTACAGTAAGTGGATTTTTTTATTGGGGGGGTTGACACCAAAAATGCAAGTGCGCTGTGTGTGTTGTATGCAGCACTTTCCTTTAGTGGTGACGCTTGTAATATGCAGCACAGTATACAAACTATATACTGCAGTATACACTGTGTCTGTCTCTCAGTACAAGTGTAATACTGTGCACGCAGTCTGGGAGGGTATCCTGCCTCTGGCTGAGTGTGTGTAGCACACTGATGACTGACTATCTATCTATCTAGCTATCTATCTATCTAACAGTGAAACACTCTACCTAGCTGAGTACAGTAGATTTCAGGACTGCACTAATACAGTACAATCCAAAAATCTATCTGACTAATAGTGTGAGTGTGACACTCAGTGAGTGACACTCACTCAGTCTAACTAACTAAAGCACTTTTTTTTTCTGACAAAGCAAGCCAAGCAGCACAGAAAGGTTGTGATGCTAGCAAATATCTGTCAGGAGTGGTAAATGCAGGCACGCCCTGGCCTTACATAGGCCAATGGCTGCCTGTTTGGCATACAGTGACAGACAGCCAATCGGCTGGCTGCCACAACAAACATTGTGGAGAGCATGCCTGCTGTTATTGGAGGCTAGGCATTATGGGGGAGATCCCTAGGCATTGTGGGAGGGCTCAATTCGGGGATTTGAATCCAACAAAATTTGGGTTGGGTCGACCCGAATTTGAATGGCCATATTTAGGTCGAACATTAGGACAATCTGAATTCAAACAACAACACTAGTAAGGGCTCCCCAATAGCTGTAGATTAAAAATAAACACCATAAGTAAAAGTGGGTGGGCCGGACTAAAGTAGATTTGTAAGGTTAGTCAAGGATAACAGATTAATTACTGAACTTCCAACAGATACTTTTTGTTTATTTAAAAAAATTGCCAGTAAGGTACAGTTGAACAACTCATGTCTATTTTGCTTCATGCTAACCAACAACCTAGAAAGAACCTTAACTTAAAACATGATTAATGACTGGAAGCTATATGAAATTATACTGGATCTTTGTATTTGTAACTAAAAATGATGAAAGTAGTGTGAGAATGTATTTGATTTTAAACATTTTTAACAAAAGGTGATTCTAAGAATAGCTTACAGGCAATGTCCTCGGCCGCCTCCCCTCCCTCGTCTAAGGACTCGGGCTCCTCCTCCACATCTTGTGGCATGGCCAACCCCCTGGCTGGCCTCTGCATGATCAGCAGCAGCCGTAAGGGAGATTTGGCTTTAATAAAAAAAAAAAAAAAAAAAAAAGCATTAAAAATCAAGAAAGGTAATAAAATCTTAGATGCGATAAACAGTTAATAGTCCAGGCAATACTACCTTCCCCATCCACAAAAACACTCTAGAACACCACCCCTTAACAAGAGGAGAAGACAAAATGGGATACTTACCAGAGAGGATGCGGTCCCCCACTTCGTGGAGAAAATCCGGTCTTCATCCCTTTAGGTCAAACTTGCTGTAACTGTAGCACACTTTGGCGATTCCCTGCAGGGGTCCACAGCCTGTCTGTGATCCTATCTATAATTCGCTGATTGGCATAGATTGATGGCTGCTGATCCTACTGCTGGTGAAACACTGTCTAAAGAAAACTAGAAAAAATATTTATTTTTCAAACACCTCTTTTTTTCAACTGTAAATTTTTAAAAAATATTTTAACATTTACAAATATACAATGCAGAATCACAAAAAAAAAGAAAATAAATAAAACATATAGTAAACAATAAGAAAAGGTATCTCAAATACAAATATCCGGTAATACCAGAAGGGAGAGGGAGAGGGGGTGATGGGGATGGGGATGTTCCCTGTTCTCCCCAAGATTATAGGAGTCTATGCAGTTGGGCCTCCCTCTTTAGTATATCAAATTACAGAAAAACCATGGAGTGCAAGGAGAAAGCAAAGAGCCTCAAAACCTCTTTCTTTGCACTCCATGGTTTTTCTGTAATAAGAAAAGGTAGGCGTAAAATACAGAATGATGTCAGAACATAAAAATATACATCATGAAGTACAAGAACATGGAGAGGAACAAAGACAAGATTACAAACACACCTCTTTTGTTCTAAACCTTCGTATCGATTATATCAATACACAATCAGTACTTATCTAGCATCAAGTAAAACACATGAGCAATTCTTAATAAACGCCTTTGCAAGATCAAAAAAAAAAAAGGGGGAAAAGAAAAAGAAGAAAAAGACGAGAACAGGGAGAATTTCAAGATCTCACTAGGGAAACAACTAGTCCAGCCAACCATATTTATGGTTCAGGCGAGCAATTATATAATTCCAGTAGCCGTTGCTTGATCCCATGAGGCCCAAATGTCCTCAAATTTCTCCAGTTTGTTGTTGAGCCTAGCACATATATGTTCCATCAGCCGAATATTCCCTACACGTGTCCTCAATTCCGCAACAGAGGGCGGAGTGGGTGATGTCCAAAAGGTGACCCAGAAAGGTCTCCCATTTAGTCATATAAACATACTTGACTAAAGGCATCACAGGTTCAGTAGTTAATATCAGGTAAATCTCCGAGATCGGCCCTCTATGAGGTGAACCTCCTGCACAGACAACGTGTGGGGTGAAAAGACATAGGCCCTGATTCATCAAGCAAAATCGTAAGCTCGCTCGCGCATTCGTATTCGCGATCTGAAATCGTAAGCCGTCGCGCAATTCAGCAACTGAATGAGCTCGCGGTCGGAGCCGCGCATCTCCGGTAGCTTTACTTTGGCGAGCTTGCATTAAAAGTCACTGTTCCCCTAAAAAATTATTCTTTCTAATGGCACCCATAATACCCTGAGCCCTAAAAAAAAATGTTTTGCGGTTCAAATGTTTAAAACATGTATGTGCGCTAAAAAAACATATTTTAAAATCACTCATTTCGTTTCTGTTATGCAAGAGTTAACCGAGTTCAACTCCTCTACGCCTATATAAAAGCTTCCGATGTCTGACCAGATTTTCCCACAAAAAGTCACAAGCACACACACGTTCTTTTGTTTGCTTATTATTATCAAGGCAGGAATCCGGCTGGCAGTGAGGGGGCGAGTATACGAGCGCACTCGACTCCGGACCGCGGGAAACCGGCTCGCTGGAAGCGCGAAAGTACGCGCGTCCAGCGAGCGCGGATTTCATTGATGAATCAGGGACATTGTCTCTAGTGAAAGTTTGGGGGAAAGTACAGATTTGTAGGTAGCTGTATGTGGGTGATGAAGGTAGTTCAAATTTAGATTGTAGATCTGCAAAGGGCAATAACTTCTTGGTGACTGGATTAGAAATATGTCCAAAACAGAAAATCTTTTTAGAAACCCAGGGAAAAAACATACGCCTAGTCAAGCTATCTGGGATTTGAGGGTTTTTAGAAAGGAAGTTAGTAAGGATTTGGGAGAGGCAAGACAGAACTTATCTTTACTACAAAGCCAAATTCGTCTAGTGAACTGCATGAGTCCCAATAGGGATGAGTAAGGTATATAGTGCGGAGATCCCTACAACATGGAGTTAGAATTTGCAGGGGCAAGCCAAAGTTTCTCTATCTCCGTCTATCTGTTGTAAGCCCTTAAAGTGGTCCATGAAGCAATCTGACGAAGATTTGAAGCTAAAAAATATTTATAAAGATCTGGTACCACTAAACCTCCTCTATTTTTCCACCAACAATACAGATTTGGGAAGACAGCGATGCCTATAATCTCAAAGGAAATTAAGTACTTCAGCTTGAATGTGCCCCAAAGCTGCACGCAGTACATTCACCGGTAAGGTTTTAAAAAGATAGAGTAGTTTTGGTAGGACGGACATTTTAATAAGGGCAATACACCCAAAGAAGGATATAGGGAGAGTACGCCATTTGTTCAGAAGTGATTTATTATCCTGAAATAGTTGTGGATAGTTCGTGTATAGAGTGATTGGTATGAGGGGGTCAACTGGACTCCCAGATATTTAATGTTTTCCTGTTTCCAACGATATGGGAAAATATCCTGTAATCTATCAATCAGTGCCTGATCCAAATTACCTGGTAAAGCTTCAGTTTTTGTTTGATTGACTTTATATCCAGACAAATTCCCATATTCATCTAACACCATATGGAGAGAGGGGAGCGTAATTATTGGATTAGTGAGGGTGAGTAGTACATTGTCTGCATACAAGGCTATCTTGAAGGATTTTCACTGGACGTTGACCTATTTAATACCTGGGTGCTGTCTAATAGTCTGTGCCAATGGCTCTATGCATAAGGCAAATAATAAGGGCGATAATGGGCATCCCTGCAGGGTGCCATTGTGTATGTTAAAAGGCCTGGAAGTAAAGTGACAACGAACACCTCTTAAACAGCAAAAAATATGTAACAGATCGATTTTTGGTTCAAATTGACATAGATTGTTTGCAATTGTAAACTGATACTAACGTGTGTGTATATACAGTCGGAGACATTAGTATAGATATGTATGTGTCTACTATTACTAGTAATCTTTATGATTCAATACCACTAAGCTAAATCCCAGCTAGATCATTTGAAAAACACTAATTAGTCTCCCAGATGTAAACGCTCTTCATCCTATTTCTGTTTGAGTGAAGCATAAGTGCCAAACATACATACAATCTATGCAAAAAATATTAGCACCATTGGAATATTTTTGAAAATGCAACACGTTTATTTATTTTGTTGCCACTGGAAGAACACCAAAAAAGGGGGAAATACAAAACACACTATCTATGTGAGAGAGTCGAATGATGTGCCTTCCCAAAAATTTGGATTTTGGTCTCATCTATCCAGAGGACATTCTCCCAGAAGGCTTCCACTGTCCTCTGGACAAAAAGTTTCCAGCCTTGTGTGATAGCTAGGAGGCTAATTAGTGCTTTTCAAATGATCTAGCTAGGATTCAGCTTATTGGGCTAGAATCTTGAAGATTTTGTAATTTACGTAATCGTATACACACACATTTAAATATGTGCATGTACAAAGTTCTCACCAGCCACCTTTTAGTGGGTGGAGTGCCCGGCTGCCATGACTCCTCTACCTGGCTCCCAACCGCAGCTCAAATCCATTTATAGGACAATGGAAAAGCTGCTTCGTTCTCAGCTGTCATCCATGCAGAGGATTCCAGCTGCTGATCAGAGCTGGGTGGGCAATGAAAACAGCGCAGCTAGAATGATATTGGGACACAGGCTGTCCCTCCCCTATTCTATAGCTGTGCTGTGGCTTCCAATTTAGGGAAAATGTTGCTAACTGGGTACCCCTAATTCAAGAAATACTGCTTATCTATTGATGGTGTGCCAAAGGCTTTTATGCTAAAATAGCTGGACCTTACCATAGATTAAAGGAAGGAAAGAGAGAAAAGCAGGCTTTTTGATGGCTCGGAAAGTTAACTCTTATGTAAAAGCAATAATAACATTGATAATACAAGATTAAGAAGTACCTGTAAACGAAAAGGTATAAAAGCATGAATGTCAAACATTTAATTGGTTCACACACTACTTGGTAGTAGTGTTGAATTGACAAACATATGTTGGAGTAAGGGGTTACAGAGTAGGTCCCATCCCGACCCGTTTCGCCCCTATGGGCTTCCTCAGGGGATTGGGAGATAAGGAGCCCTAAAACTATATAAATGGTGGTATCACTATATGCTATACAACATGTAACAATATTAACATTAGAGGTTTGTTCAATGATGAATTAGGTGATTTATTTGCATATTGTGTGCAATATAAGGGATTGAACCAGTTTAGTAACAAGCGATATGTAGTTTATCAGGAAGTGAACATTCCAATTGGACAGGTCGTTAAAATACTATATGATGGATAGAGATATACAAGAAAATACAGAGGTAATACTAACTGCAGTGTGTGGAGTAAAATAGTGTTCACACGGATAATAAGAAAACAACAATAAAAGTATCTTGTAGTGTGTATCAGTTTGAGTGTAAAATTACTGTTAAAATGATCAATGTTATACTCGTCTTTATCAGGTACATACTTTAATTAATGAATTGATATGAATGGAGTGTTCATTTACATAAAGCACTTTAAGTAGTGTATATTGAGCGTTCTTTGAGGAGTGCAAGCTCAAAATGCAAGCTCAAAAAGGATTTACTGTAAAAAATATCTATATATGATAAGATATTATATAATAGAACAGGGGTATATTGATATTTAGGAAAAAATAGCTATAATGTAACATGAAAAAAAACAACAAGATGGCGTACCTTGTATGTGTACGTTGCTGTAAACGTTACTGTGAACAGCTATTAGGGCTGGATTATACGCAGATTGCTGAGCACTAGAATAATAATAAGTGATAATGTAGTTACGCAATATCAAAAGTATAATGTAAAATTATTTGAATGAAAAAAAGAGAGAGGAGGTACCTGAACTTTCAAGAAATGCTTCTAAGGTTTACATTAATACGGGCAAGTAGTACTTTATGGTCCTAAAAGTGGTAAATTTCGGTTTATTAGCGCTATTTTTTGATAGAATTATCAGGACCTGAAAGGATAGAAAAAGAAAGAGGAAAACTTACTTTTTAGTTTCAAGAATCGTTGTGGTATAGTGGTGAAGGGCAAGCCAGCAGCAGCTGTCCAGAAGGTGGACTAGCGCTGTCCCCGGTTCGCCCTTAAATGGATAAATCAGTATGACAAATGGGATAACAGTGCGCATGCGTCAGTTGCAGCACATGCGCGGTGAAACTATGATTGAGAGCACAGGGGAAGGGCCGCCCTTCCACTGTGCATGCCCAAATAAAGTAGAATAAACCGTGCTTGTGTGGTAGGCTCAACTGCCTGATTACTAGACGGACAGAGAAAGGCCGCCTAGTAGGAGGGGTTTAGAGCTGATAGGCAATTATTTACTAAGGATACATGAAAAAAGGGATCTGATAAGGTGAGTCGCAAAGTGTAAAAAAACTGACATACGGGATTTAGGGTGGAGATATGCAGCTATCTGTGGATGATATAATTTATTTAGTAACTAATCCTATTTAAATGCAATTAGTTGGATTTAAAGTAAAGCTATGAGTCTGTCTGTGGTTTTATGTTTTATTATTATCCATGTGAACACTATTTTACTCCACACACTGTAGTTAGTATTAATTCTGTATTTTCTTGTATATTCCTATATATCATATAGTATCTTTTTTTTTTTTAAATTGTATTTTTATTGAAGGTTTTTAAACAAAGTTACAGAAAAGGAGAATTATATATATATATATATATAAAAACAATAAATAAATGAGTACAGAATAGTAAAACTGTAGCTCTGCAGTCAGTTATGTATATCACTGTGAGAAGTATGCTCAAATAAACACTGCAGAAAAAAACATGACATGTTGTGATCATAATCATTCAACATATGGTATCATATAGAACAATAGCCAATAACCCAGGCAAACCAGCAAAGAAACAAAAAGGAGGTGGAGAGGTGGGGCAGGGATGGGTGTGGTAGAATGTGGCAGTGAAATAGGATGTCATAAGATGTATATTATTAAAAAAAAAGGGGAAAATAAGTAGAAATTCATACAGGCATCTGGTCATAGTACTTGTCCCATGCTTCCCAGGTGGTCTCAAATTTTACCAGTGTCCTGAATAAGGGCCGTGAGATACTCCATAGGACGTAACTCCTAGATTCGTGTATGTAGGTCTGTAGTAGAAGGGACCGGAATAGATTAACATTTAGAAGGGATCAGAGTGCGTGCTGCAACAAAAATATTAGAAGCTTATGGGCCCTCCGCACACAACCTCTCAAAAGGAGTCATGTTTAGGAACCTGGCTGAGGGCTTGAAGGATCGGATGTAATGCTTAATTTGCAAGTAAGCATAAAAAGATGTGCGTGGGAGCTCAACATTCTCGCAGAGTTTTTAAGTAACGGCTTTTCTACTGGATGCAGCAGATGTTTAATTCGGAATAAGCCCCTATTCTTCCAGGGGCCTGACATCATGCCATGTAAACCATCGGGGATCTGTGGGGTATGGATTACAGATTTCAGTCTCAAGGGTCCTGACAAAAGGACAATTATTTGTGCCTAGAACTCCGCCAAACAGTCCTTGTGAACACCATAGCAGCGAGCAGGTCTTTATCTGCCAATAGCAGGGACGAGCTCCAAAGCATAACATTAGGGTGTATGGGAGCTATCCAACCCTCCACTATTTCTCTACATACAGTGAGGTCCATAGTGGCAGATATGGCAAATGAGCTGCCAAGTAATATTTATGCAGGTCTGGGGCCCCTAGGCCCCCTAGTGCTCTGGGCGTGCACACTACAGTCTTGACTAACTTGTATCTTTTGTGTGCCTAGACATATTTTAAAAATGCCATTTGCAAAGTCTTTAGTGCTTGGGGTAGCACCCAAATGGGCAGAGTCTCAAACAGATAAAATAGTTTAGGAAGGAGCATCAATTTCACTGATGCTATTCACCCAAACAGAGATAGCGAATGGTTGGTCCACTTACTTAAAAGAGACTGCAGCTCTTTGAATAATAGTTGAAAGGTATGGGAGTAGAGTTGGGCATAAGTAGAAGTAATCTGGACACCTAAATATTTAAGTGAAAGGGCTTTCCACATGAAAGAATGAGAATTCATCCAAGCTGGCTGCTTGCTGATCGGCTCGGCGCTCCCCGGTCCCTAGTGAGGCTCCCTGCTGCAGACAGACTCGGCAGCCACGTCCCCCGCAGGCAGCCTTTCTCTCCTCACCCGGCTCATTAACGTGCAGTGATGCGGAAAGCCGGGAACAAGGCAAAAGACCGTGTTTCCTGGTCTCAGCCAGTGCGCCCAGCCCCCAAGATGGCGACCGCTTCGGATCCACGAGGCTGTGAGGCCCCAGGGGAGATGAAGGGAGCAAGCGGCTCCCCTTCAGGTACAAGTGGGATTAGAGGGGATAAGGGGGGAGAGAGATCCCTGCCCCAGAGTGCCCCAGAGGACAAGTGCCCCAGAGGACAGCAGTGACATGCTGGATTCCCCCAGCCCTCAGATTACTGCCTCACCCCCCTCCCCAGGACATTCTCCTGTGCCTCCCTGTCTTTTTAGTTTGCAGGGAGAGGATTCTGCTTCACCTGATCATACCGTGTTTCCCCGATGATAAGGCAGGGCCATCAAATAAGACAGCCCCCCCTTTTTAGGTAAAAATGAAAAATAAGCCCCCCCCCCCGCAAATAAGCCACCCACCGATTCAATAACTGTGTACTGTAGTCTTCTTCATGGGTAAATAAGGCATCCCCCTGAAAATAAGCCCTAGAGCATATTTTGGCCTTCAAAAAAAAATAAGACAGTGTCTTATCATCGGGGAAACAGGGTAGCATTCACCAGTTTGACCATGTTTCCAGATTTTCAGTTTTAAGCCAGGACCCTCCAGTATGTCCTCCCCTCTCTTTGCTTCCAGAAGCAGAAAATTGGCTTTATTTGAATCTGGCTGGCCTTCTGCAGTCCGAGCTAGGGAAAGCTACCGAGAAAATTACCTCGGGTGTACGGCAGGATTTACAATCATTGGGTGCCAGAATTAATATGTTTGAGAAAAAAGTGGATGAGACGGTGACTTGTGTTAATAAGAATTCCAAAGAGATACAGATCCTTCATGATCAGCTTGAGACCATGCAGCTTAAACTGGATGATATGGAGAATAGATCCCAGAGAAATAACTTTAGGATTCGGGGCCTCCCTGAATCGGTTAAGGATATTACAGAGGCGGTGAGTCGCTTTCTTCACAATCTTCTACCAGATTTACCAGAATCACATTTACTACTTGACAGGGCGCACAGAGCCCTTGTGGCCCCCAAACCGGATGGCCCACCCAGGGGCATTATTGTTAAACCCTACTACTTTACTACTAAGGAAGCACTCTTAAAAGTCACTAGAAGCATGGATTTGATCGAGATGGAGGGTCACCAGATACAAATCTTCTCTGACATAACACCTTTTACTATTCAACGCAGGAGAACCCTCAAACCTCTATTGCAAATTTTGATTGCTCACAGATTTGCTCACAAATTGATTTTTCAACTACAGGGGAAAACTTTTTCCTTCTCGTCTTTTGAGGAGGGGGAACAAATTCTCAGAGATCTGGATTTACTCCAGACGACAGAGGTACAGCCTGCTTCAGACAAGGAGGCGTCCATGTCTTTGTACCCGCTGTGGAATAAAACCAAGGCTGCGGGGAAACAAATGCGGAAAATACCTTGAATGTTTGAGCTGGACACATTCCTGGGTTACACATTCCTGTGTTCACTGGATACACATTCCTGGAGTTACTTGTTCCACCTGATGTACAGTCAGTGATGTCCTGATATCTACTTTTTCTTTTTGAAAGCTGTCCAGTTTTATCCTGGCCCCCTTTTTTCTTTTTATTTTTTGATATCTAGCACTTTTTTTTTTTTCTTTTTATTTTCTCATATGTGCTATGCGGTTGGTTCACCTCAGGGACCTTCTCCGTGGGACTGTGACTCCTTTTTATTTTGTGCAATGCTTTTTATATGTTGTCTAGCTTAATCCTGAGGTAAAGTGATTGGGTTAGTTATGACCCAGGCAGGCTGACGAGTAGTATTAATCAACACCAAAGGGTCACTGATGACATGGTTCTCAGCCTGCCTGTGTTTTGAGCTACCTTAATGGGATTCCCGCCTTTAAAATGAATGGGGGATGGTGTGGAGATTGGTCCCCCATGGTCCTTACTGATTTGTTCTTACATTATTTCTTTGTTGGTTTTTCCTATGCATCTATGCCTTTCTTTTCTCACTGAAATTTTTGCCATGTTAATATATTTATTTAGTGGCTGCCGAGCCTATAGCTAGCATAGTGTACCTGTAGATAGAATGACAGGAAATTTAATCTAGTTTATTTGCTGGTACTCTTTGCCTCAATTTTTGTTTTTTTGGGGGAGGGGATCCGGGGGGTTAAACATGCCCTCGCTTTACGGAGAATCCAATCCGGGTCTTATTTAATTGACTTGGCCCGGAGGGAGTTTCTCTGCCGAGATGGAGCTATTGAGAGCTCCTGGAAGCACGGGGGTTGTGGCTCTTTCCCGGACCCCGGGACCAGGATTGTTCTGGGGGCCGGGGTGGGGCCTGAACCCTGCTGTTGTTTTGCTGAACATTTTCATATGCTGTGTGTCTTTATTGATTTGTCTTGTTTGTCCTTGGTATTGTCTTGTCTTCCCCTTTGTGTCTTTCCTGTCCCTAGAGGAAGTACTAAATTGGTTCTTTGTTCTTTACTACTTTTATGACACCTGATCCATCAGTGGCCCCAGCGGTGGCCTCTAAACTAATGCTGTTATCCCATAATGTTCAGGGTCTCAATTCTCCTGTTAAACGGTCCAAAGCATTCCGCTACTATAATTCTTTAAACGTTGACATATTGGCTTTACAGGAAATGCATTTTTCCAATAATTCGGTCCCCAAGTATCTTCATAGAAACTACCCGCTGTTTTATAATGCTACTTCTGACAAAAAGAAATGTGGAGTTCTTCTGTGTTTTCGGAAAAGTTTGAATTTCTCACCCCTAGAAATTTTCAGGGATCCGGGAGGTAGATTCTTAGTGGTGATTGGGTATGTTGGGTTGCATGTGATTACTGTTGTTTCTTATTATGCACCCAATGAGGGTCAAATGGCATTCTTTCATGCTCTTTTAGATGAGATTTGGCCCAAAGTAAGAGGTTCCTTGCTTTTGCTGGGGGACTCCAATTTGGCTCTGGATCATATTTTAGACAAATCTAAATTAAGCAGATATAGGGATCCCCCCAAAAAAGCCACAACCTCTCTCTCTTATTGAGAAAATATAATTTAGTAGATGGTTGGAGGGAGATGAATCCTTCGGTCAGGGACTATACCTATTTCCCAGCAGCGCATAATCAGTATTCACGCATAGATCATGGCTTCATCCAGTCTTCTATGCTCCCCAATTTAATTGGAGCACGTATTCTGTCTACTCCGTGGTCAGACCATGACCCCCTAGCCTTATATCTGACAGGCTTTAATAGAACGCAAACTGGGTTTAGGTGGAGATTCAATGAGAGTTTTATTTCTGATGATATGATGAAGCGTGATATAGAATCACTGTTGGGCAACTATTTTCAGATTAATGTAGCGGATGACACATCTCCAGCTATAAACTGGGAGGCCCATAAAGCTTACATAAGAGGTGAGTTGATTAAAATGGGAGCGACACGCAAACGAGCCCACAATAAGATGATAGATACCAGCCTTCAGGAATATCATAAATTGCAATTGCAACACAAATTGACGCCATGTGTAGTTCTGAAATCCCATTTGGAGGCGAAACGCACCAAACTTAATTTGCTACTGACTACTAGAGCTGAAAAATCTTTGCGATGGTCAGCACACAAATTTTTTGTTTGGAGTGACAAACCGGGAAGTCTCTTGGTCAATAAGCTCAACCCCAAGCCCAAGTCCCATGCTCTTCCTAAAATTAGGACTAAGGGCGGGCGGTTGTCGCAAAACCCAGAAAAAATTCTTGCTGCTTTTGAAGATTTTTATAGCCGTTTATATGGCTGTGCTGATTCCACTAATACATTGGGATTGGAAAGATTTCTTGACCAACTTGTCCTCCCTAAACTGCACTCCAAACATAGAGCGTTCTTAGATAAACCTTTCACGGTGGAAGAGTTGCAGGGGGTTATGGGTCTACTTAAAGTGGGCAGCTCGCCGGGTCCGGATGGATTCTCAAATCTGTATTACAAGACGTTTAGTCCCTTATTGGCTTCTCACATGGTAGCATATTTTAACTGCCTAAGAGAGAGAAACGCTTTGGTGGGGGATGCCAATAGGGCATTCATTAGTGTAATATCTAAGCCGGGGAAGGATGATTCGGAAGTGGCTAATTATAGGCCTATCTCCCTGATTAATTGTGACCTGAAAATAATGACGAAGATTTTGTCACTTCGATTGAGCTCCTTTCTTGGAGCATATATTCATCCGGACCAGGTGGGTTTTATGTTACATAGGCGGGCTCCGGACCAAACAAGGAGGGCTATCGATCTTCTATCGGTAGTAAATTCAGGCTGGGATGGGTGACCGACGCGTCAAGTTATGTTACCTTCTCTTGACCTCCAAAAAGCATTTGACAGTATATCTTGGAGTTACTTGTTCCAGGTGCTCCTTAAAATGGGTTTTGGTCCTTTTTTTACTAATCTTCTGTCAGCTCTATATGATTTACCTGAAGCCAAGATCTCACTAGGGGGATTTTTTATCATCGGCGATCCAAATCAAGAGGGGGACCAGACAAGGTTGTCCCCTCTCTCCACTGCTGTTTGCATTGGCAATTGAACCCTTAGCGATAGCAATACGGGCTGATCCTAATATCCTAGGTATTAAATGTGGCCAGACGGAACATAAATGTGCTCTTTTTGCTGATGACATCCTTATGTTTATCACCTCCCCAATTACGACCCTGCCGAATTTAATGAACATTCTGGATGAATTTGCCCTGTGCTCTGGCTTGATGGTTAATAAAACTAAGTCTCAGGCACTTAATATAAATCTTTCTATGGAGATATGGTTAACGCTCCAGGGTATTTTAATTTCATTTGGCAGAAAGACTCTATTCAATATCTAGGCATCCAGTTGACCTCTACCTACAATAGTCTTTATAGATGTAATTATGGTCCACTGTTTAAGAAAGTTTATGAGGATATCCGGAGGTGGTCCTTGTCTCCACCTTCGTGGCTTGGAAGAATTGCGGCCGTTAAAATGAATTTATTGCCTAGATTGCTTTACCTATTTCGCACTCTCCCGATACAGGTTCCTATGAAAGAGATTGATTTACTACAATCTAGAGTGATGCAATTTATCTGGGGGGGGGGGAGAAGGCTAGATTTCACAAAGACACGTTGCTACCACCCAAACGTTTGGGAGGGTTGGGAGTTCCGCGTTTTGAAATACTACTATGTAGCGGCGCAAGTGGCTCAATTATCGATGAGTTCTTTACAAGGTGCGAGACCCCAATGGGTTGAGCTTGAGAACTTGGATGGCTTTGTGGGATCTATAGATTCCATCATGTGGAGGAGAAAAAACACCAGAGGCCCAGTAAAGTGCCCGGCCCTTTCCCATTCTATGCAGATTTGGGTCAAATTTAGCCACCATCCGAAGCTTTCTTCTATCCATAAACCTCTGACCCCATTGTGGCTAAATCCGGACTTTCCGCCGGGAATGCACCCAGCAGATTTTCATTGGTGGATCTCTAAAGGCTTTAGGCGAATTAAGGACATGATAGATGTAAGAGCAGTGGTCACATGGGAACACTTATCCTCTCAATTTGAAATTCCAGCTACAGAGTATTTCCACTATAGACAACTGTTTTCATTTATCTCTCGGATAGTTAGGGACGCCCCAAAACCCATGTGTTCCTCGCCTTTTGAAAGCACTTGTTCATCTATAGCTAACACGAAGGGACAAACCTCGGTTATTTACTCGGTATTAACTGACCAGAATAAAAAATTGAGATATATGAGGGAATGGGAAAATGAATTGGGCATTGTGTGGGATTTGGAGGATTGGCAGGACATGATTTATGCCCTATCTAAAATATCTCTCAACTCTGCGGTAGTGGAGGCCAACTATAAAGTAGCCCTTAGATGGTACCTCACTCCAGCTAAATTGGCGAGGATGTTCCCTTCTGTTTCTCCTATGTGCTTCCGAGGGTGCGGGGACAGGGGCTCCATGGTACATATTTGGTGGACTTGTCCGGTGGCCAGGAGGTTCTGGAATGAAGTATTCAATTTAATCTCAAGAGTGGTGAAACAGGAGATCTCGGTTACTGTGGAAGCTGCACTATTTAGTAAAATTGATATAACATTGTCTAAATCCACCCAAAAACTGATTAGACTGCTACTAGTGGCAAGTAGAATTGCATTGGCTAAAGCCTGGAAGGCCCCTACAATTCCCTTAGAACCCATAGCTTCTAAACTGAATTGGATCATGGTGAATGACAAACTCACTCATACTTTAAAGAATTCACTGGGCAGATTTGAGGATGTTTGGGAACCGTGGTTAACATATAACGGTTCATAATAGCTGGTTATGGGACCTCAACTCGAATTTTTGTTTTGTATTTAGATTCCGCTAGTACTTCCTCCATCCCTCTCTCCCCAACACCCTGTTACTTTTTTCCTAATTCTTGTGTCCCTCTCCCTACACCCTTTTGTGTTTCCCCTTTTGTTTATGTGTTAAGAGTCAGGGTCAAAGTGTGAGAGGCATCTTCTTTTCTCCTAACTGTAATTTATCCTTTTATTTCTCCATATATTTATGTTTTTGCTCTGGTTTCATACCGGGAAGGTGAAGATTACGGGTTTTGATTGTTGTTATTGAATATTTCAATTCCATATATCACAGATGTCTCTCATGATAATAATCTGTTTATCTTTGGTTCTTTGTCTTTGGCCCCTGTTGTAATTGTTATTGTTATTGTTCTTTAAAGAATTGTTAATGTTACTATTTGTTCTAAAAACCTCAATAAAAATATTGAAATACGAAAGAATGAGAATTTTTTAGGGCCAATAGTTGCTGGGACGGTATGTGAAGAGGTAATTCCTCCATAAATTCGGGAGAGAGGTGACTGGCTGAGTCAAAGTTAAAAGAACATCATCTGCATACAACAATACTTTGTAGGATTTGGAGTTGGACACCGTGGATGTCCGGGTTGGACCTAATAGAAATTGCCAAGGGCTCAATACAAAAGGCAAAGAGTAAGGGGGACAAGGGGCACCCCTGTCGGGTACCATTCTTAATGGTAAATGTAGCAGATGGAGCATGGGATAATTTAACTGATGCTGAAGGGGATTTGTATATTGCCTCAATCGCCTTAACAAAGGGCCATGCAAAACCCATTTTATGCAGAACAGAAAACATAAACAGCCAACTAAGGTGATCAAACCCCTTTTCAGCATCTAAGCTGAGCACTAAAGAGGCCAACCTCCTCTTATTTATATTATCAATAATATCTACCACTCTTTATGTGTTATCACTAGCATGACAAAAGGGTATGAAACCCATCTGGTCCCTATGGATGAGAGAAGGGAGGAATTTTGACAATCGTGTAGCTAGAATTTTTGTGAAAATCTTCAGGAGAATTTTGTAATATAAATAGGGCAAGCCATCCGGACCCGGAGCTTTAGCCAGTGGTAGCTGCTGAATAGTTTTTGTAATTTCCTTCTCTGTGATAGGGCTATTAAGTAGCTCCAAATATTCAGGCCTAAGTTGACGGAGGTCAAAACCCTCTAGATAAGAAAATATTTTCGACTGTAAATTCCTCCAAAGAGATCTTTGAGTTTGGTGAACAGATTTGTGAAGGTCAGTATAATAAGCCTCAAATTGTAATGCTATGTGGGATGGATCATATCCCACCACCCCCTCTCATCCTTCACAGCCATAGGAGAAGAGCCAACCTCCATATCTCTCAATTTACAGGCAAGCATGGTGTTAGACTTGTTACCCTTCTGGTAGTATAGTTGATAGGTCTTTTGCATAATCCAGCTATCTTAATTCTAGAGCCCGCAATTTAGAGCGAAGAGTGGTTATCTCAAGCAGGAGGCCCAGAGTAGGTTTTCAGGTATTTTTCGCCTCCGCAGTACGTAGTGCTTGCGCAGCAATAGAGCACTGGAGGCTGGACTCTCGCTTAAGGCGGGAACTCAAGGATATACAATGCCCACGAAACACCGCCTTATGGGCCTCCCATAGAGTAGATTCATGTGCCACTGAACCTATATTTTCTTGAAAATATTGTTGCACCCACTTTGCAAGACCTTTTTCAACATAAATCATTCATTCTCCAATGACAGACTCTAACTGTTGCAGAGGAGAACATAACACCTAACGTAAGCGGAGCATGGTGCGACCAAGTAATAGGGTGAATTTCCGCAGACACACTATTCCGTAACAATGGAAGGTTAGTACAAATATATTCGATTTGGGAGTGAGCGCAGTGATGGGGGGGTAAAAAGAAAACTGCCTCCTTGTGGGATGGTGGATCATTATCATAAAGCTGGTGCCTGCGAATCAATTGTCTAAAAACTCGAGATTCTTGTACCACTTGTGAAGAAGGAAAGGCATTGTGGAGAGCAAGTCTATCCTGTGCAGGGGAAAACGGCAAGTTAAAATCTCTGCCAACAGCTAAAAAGGTGTGGTTACATTTTCCTGACATATGATAATGTTTTGGAGAGGAACTGTGTCTGGCCTGTATTTGGGGCATAAAGATTACAAAACGTGAGGGGGACATCCTGAAGAGTGCCATGAAAAAAAGATATCTACCCTTGGGGTCTGCAACGGAACTTGACAAACTAATTTTAAAGGAGGACTTTACAACTATACCCACACCAGCTCTTTTCCAAATGGGCGAATTGGCCATAAAAACTTGAGAGTAAAATTTAGAGGCAAAATTAAAGGAACCAGTTCTATTAAAATGGGTTTCTTGAAAGTAAATGACCTCAGGTGCCAGCCGTTTAATTTCTCTTAAGGCCAAATTTCTGGTATTTCTGTCTAATTTCTGTTTGGTGTTTTAATTTAACCCCTTAACATTTAAAGACAAAACCCTAGCAGCCATGGTAACAGTAGGAGGACCAGAAAGCAGCTGCAACACCCATTAATAAGACCGCATATGCAAACATCAGTGCCTCAGGCCCAGGCCAAGGCAGAGCACAATAAGACCAACATGTCACAAAGAGAACAAAACACAGGAAAGGGATTCAAGGGGTTACAGGAAAAAGGAGGATCCAAGAACAAACCAGACAGAGAAATCAAACCAGTGAGCTATAAGCCGCCTAACAGCGGCCAGGGAGGGCCTGCCACCCCTTTGTCCCTGAGAGACAACAATCACTGAACACGTGCACGCGTCCCCCCCATAGGGGCAGCGAGCCTAGGGGGGTGCAAGAATGGGATCAGGAAACTGTGGCCCAGCACCAGGGAGAACCCACCGCCCTGCCCAACCAAAGCCAGGCTGAACGTCAGGTCCCCCCTTGTGGCCACTATGGAAACCATGAATCCAGCCTAGCACAGCACATAGGGCAAAAGCAATATTTTAGCTTTCAACTAATCATCAGGTGGGCAAATAAAAAACAGCATATTATCCAAAGTAGAAATAGCAAAATGCAAAGCATATCAATATTCAAACATGAGGCATTAAAGAGGTCCGCATGGGGGACCAATCAACACATGAAAACAGCTGTTTTAATTCAGTGATGTTGGGGAGATGGGGCTGCTGTGTGCTATGACGTATCCTGAAATAGCTCAAGAGGGTGCACCATCAAATTCAAGGTTTCGCATATTTCTGGCAGTCTCCATAATCTCATCTTTAAGATCCGTATCTACCAAATGGCATAAAATATCTTGTGGCTTGGATGCCATACCGGGTTGTCTGGAGGCTCTGAAGGCTCTGGTGATTTTATTCCCTCAAAGAGAAGAATGCCCTGGAATTCGACCAAAAAATACCTGGAGAACTAACTTCAAGTCCACACCTTCCTTTAATGGCCTCAGGCAGGCCGCGGACCCTAATGTTGTTTCTGCGGCTCCTTTTGTCCAAGTCCTTAAGCGGTAAAGTTCCCTAATCTTTTGGGAACTATCAATAGATTTGTGGGTAAGGGCTGCAACATCTCCCTTATTTTGCCCCCCCCAAAGGGACTGCAAAACAGCACGCAGAGCTCCAATCTCCTGAAGGAAAGGTTGCTTGAACTTTAGCCACCAAAGTCATATGAGCAGATTCCCTCTCCATTGTAGCACTGGGGCCTGCTGTTGATCCTGCCCGAGAGGAGACCACTGTAGCATAGAGCGGAGGGCCTGGAATGGGGGACCTGCAGAGACCCTGGGCCGGCGTGCTCTGCTCTGGGAAGGTTACTCCATGCCTAAACACACTGGGGTCCTCTAATCTAATGGAGTAGGCTGCAGGAATGGGGACCCTGCAGTTGATACGTTAGGAGAAGCAACGGGGGGGGGGGGGGAACCATCCAAGGATGCCTTATGATTTACCGGTTCTGCAGTGAAGGAGTCCGGGGGCTCGGGAGAGCCTGGTGCCCGCAGTTTTGAAGAAGAGGGGGTCTCTTTTATAGTTTAAGTCTGTGTGCAGGTACGCAATATGTCTGCTCCCCATTCTCTGCCTTCCCATTGTCACGTGTGTGGAGAAGGAGCCGGTGCCATCTTGGAGGCCGACATGGAACCTGGTGAGGGATCCTGGATAAAGTCCCTTATGAACAGCTGATCCAAAAAATGCTGTTATGCAGGGGTAGGGGGAAGCTTCCCCACCCTGTCTCTGCTTACTCTGCCCATGTGCTATGCAGGAGGAATCAGAGATGCAGTGGATAGTAGCTGTAGCTCCAAGATCAGGCAGCCATCTTGCGTGCCCGCCAAGCTACGCCCCCCATCATATAGTATTTTAACGACCTGTCCAATTGTGATGTTCACTTTGACCTGATACTGGTTCAATCTGTTATAGTGCACAAAGTATGCAAGTAAGTCACTTAATTCATCATTGAACAAACCTCTAAGGTTATTATTGTTACATGTTGTATACCATATACTGATACCAGCATTATTATAGTTTTAGGGTCTCCTAATCCCCTGAAGAAGCCCATAGGGGCTAAATGCGTTGAGATGGGACCTACTGTGTAACCCCTTACTCCAAAATAGATTTGTCAATTCAACACTACTACAAAGTAGTGTGTGAACCAATTGAAAGTTTGACGTTCATGCTTTTATACCTCTTCGCTTATTTGTACTATTTTAATTATCAATAAAGTTATTATTGCTTTTTATAAAAGATTTAAATTTCCATGCCATCAAAAAACCTCCTTTTCTCTCTTTTCTTCATTTAATCTGTGCGGTGGCTTCTATAGAAAGAAAAAAAATTGTGAAAATGTATCCGCCCAGTGGGCATGTGTAATGATATCGGTACAGTGTGATAGCTGTGTGTGTAAATGCTGCATGGCATAGCTAAAGTATAATAAAAAAATCTCACCTCACCAGATTTCAAGCATTTTAGGATATGTGGATCACAAATTAAAACACTTGTGAAAATACAACATTGTGAATGCAATATCAAAAGCAAGTGTGCTTAGCAGTCCTTAATTGAAACTTCAAATTAGGGACCCCCAGGCCTTCTGTACCTCACCATTCCCTATAAATTGGGATTCCAAGAAATGTAGGTATAAATTAGGGGCACCAGCTCAATTTGCTTTTCGCTTTGGGGCTCCTAGATGCACTTGCTTTGGAAACAGCAACAACCTCCAAGAAATGTGGTTTATTAGTAGCCAGTAGGGTCCTCAGTGTACCCTTCAAATTTCAAGTTGTTACAAACAAGGGTATAGGAAATCAGAAGGACTAAACACGGGGAGTTGTTAGGCTGATGAATATAACAGACAACCTTAAAGAGGACCGCAGGGCAGTCCGATCCATCAGGGGATGTCTTGCATTGGGTCACGTGCCGTGCCAGCATCTGTCCCGGAGCGGGCACTCCAGACGCCGCCATCTTCGTCTCTTCTTCCTGATTCCCAACAAAAACAACAGAATTTTTACCCTACTTAAAAGGGTTATCTACCCTTTTAAGTAAAGTGAAAATTGTGAGTTTAGGTACGCTTTAACACACATCTAAATGTGTGTATGCATGGACATACATTATGCATGAACATGCATACACACATTTAACCCCCAAGCAGTAATCTGTGTGACTTGGAGTGGATTTTCCATGCAAAAAGCAGTAATCCCAAGACACGCTCAGGGTCCCTAAAAAACAATAAAAAACCCACTTACCTTGTTTCTTTGGCATCCCCCGGAGACCTTTTCGTCCCTGCAGGTCCTCTGGTGGCGTCGTCCTTCTTTGATCTTCTCCCGGCGTGTGCAGAGACATTCTCTGGGGGTTTCCCAGTGACAGCGATGCATGTGTTGGTTCGTGCGGGATGCGCAGCAGGAAATTCAAATAATTTTGTATAAAGAAATCTTTATCTTATACGTAAATAATTATATATACCGTATTTTCCGCCGTATAAGACGACTTTTCAACCCCGAAAAATCTGTGCCAAAGTCGGGGATCGTCCTATACACCGGGTACTTACCAATCCCCTGAACGGGGAGAAGATCCGAGCTCGGGTTAGCAAGAGTCAACCGTCAGAGAGCTTTGGGGGAACGCTGTGAGCCATGCGGTATAGAATTATATGTGTGTTATAGAATATTGTGATTTACAAATCAGCCACTAGGTGGAGCTGTGTGACTACATTACATAGAAGGGTACACAATTCTATTATTTAAAGTAAAAATTTTCTTTGTTAGTTTTTTTTTTGAAGTGCAACAAACTCTATATTTTAACTGGAAAAGTTGGGGGTCGTATTATCCACCAACAAGTCGTCTTATACGCCGGAAAATATGGTATATATATTATTATTATTATATATACAATACATGCTACAGTACAGTTATATTACGTTTCACTATTTTTTTTTATTCAATTAAATAATTATTGGACATATTTTGATGAGTTATTTAAATGTGTATGCATGAACATACATTTGAGCCCATGCAACTAAAACAAAAATTTGCAAGTACACGGATCTGCACTCGCGTGTAGTGTTTGAGCGAAAATATGCATCACGACCATTTTTGTTTTGGGAATTATGTGGCCACAATATAACATGCTGGTTTAGAAGCCTTTCTACAACTTAAAAAAACATTTTTTTTGGAAATCTGGAGGATCAGCCAAATTTAAAAATCCTGTGAGTAGATCACATCAAAAACACAAATACTAATTAGTAACACAACTTTATTCCACATAACCAGTAAAACATCTGAATAAAAAACTACACAGACACCACTACATTAAAACAAAAAAAAATTAGAGCATAAACACATGTACACCCATACTTCCATAGAAAACCACAGTATGACTAAAAATGGGCCAACATAATATTGTATTCAAAACAGCTTGACAATAAGTATATGTGATTTGGACCCATCAGCAGTGGAAAACTGCTAGAAATTAGTCAGGCACAACAAACAATTAAAGGCACTAAGAAACAAATTTGCAAACCAACAAAATGGCTACAAACAAGAAAATAGCATTAACAATGACTTTCTCAAGATTGACATTAAAGAATTCAAAGTGTAAAAAAACAAAAGCAGCTATTGAACTAAAGTAGAAAAGTAAAGTAGCAAAGTAAAAAAATGTAGCAACATAGATTAGGATAACACACCAAACAAGACCTCCCCATCCTCCTTCAGGGCCCAAAAAACAGACAAAAGAAAAAACAGACAACACCCATATATGCACATTGCTATCCGCACAGCTGCTACGAATGCGCCTGTAGTTGAGACATGCACAGTTCGTGAATTTTGGAGAGAGAAAGCTCTATACAGTTAGGTCCATAAATATTTGGACAGAGACAACTTTTTTCTAATTTTGGTTCTGTACATTACCACAATTAATTTTAAATGAAACAACTTAGCTGCAGTTGAACTGCAGACTTTCAGCTTTAATTCAGTGTGTGGAACAAAAAGATTGCATAAAAATGGGAGGAACTAAAGCCAATTCATTTAATGGGCTCAAAAGTAAATGGACAAATTAAAAAGCTGAAAATAAAATGTTCAGTTCTAATACTTGGTTGAAAACCCTTTGCTGGCAATGACAGCCTGTAGTCTTGAACTCATGGACATTGCCAAATGCTATGTTTCCTCCTTTTAATGCTCTGCCAGGCCTTTACTGCAACAGCTTTCAGTTGCTGTTTGTTTGTGAGCCTTTCTGTCCGAAGTTTAGTCTTCAACAAGTGAAGTGCATGCTCAATTGGGTTCAGATCAGGTGACCGACTTGACCATTCAAAAATATTCCACTTCTTTACTTTAATAAACTCCTGGGTTGCTTTGACTGTATTTTTTGGTTCATTGTCCATCTGTATTATGAAACCTCCCAATCAATTTGACTCCATTTAGCTGGATTTGAGCAAACAGTATGTCTCTGAACACCTCTCAGGAGCCAACCTACACAGTAGACAGTATGGTGAGTATTAACAAGGGCATAATTTACTCTTTAAGCTAATACAGTTTCTACATTTTTGGAATACAGTGGTACCTCGGTATACGTCCCCTTTAGACTAAGTCCAACTTGGTATACTTCCTGTTTGGAAGCTTCAAATCAGAGGAGGGAAAGAAAGAAGTTTTGGGCTCATAGATAGTTTTGAGAAACAAAATGGTTGTATTTAAACACATTTAGTAAAGTAAACAAGTTTAGACAGATCTATACCTCATAACTATTTGACACTTCACAGTATATGGGTAAAAATATACATACGTATATTCAAGGATTTCAAAAAAGGGTGATGAAGAAGACCGTGCTTAAAGTGCAATGAATCCAACGCGTTTCTCCACGAATGGGCTTCCTCAGGGATATTATAGTAAGCAAGCTTAACAGTCTGTATATGTAGAGATAGAGAATGAATAATGATAAAGAAAATTGAAATAAATACATTGTTTACACAGCAATATCAATAATATATATAGGTATGTCAAAAGGATTTATTCAGTGTATTATCATTAACACAAGCTTTGACATTGTTTACAGAGAACAATCAATAATATATATATAGGTATGTCAGGATTTTTTTCAGAATAATATCAATAACACAATTAATTACAATTCTCATCAAGTAAAATTTAAAGTGATTGTATCAGATTTAACAATCATTATTCAAGTGATAAATGAAAAACTAATGAAAAACCCAAACTTTGCCTCCATTGCAGCACCATTAACAGTCCTTACAAAAGGGAGAAAGTCAGTAATGGTCCAGTGGTCCCAGGAGGCAGAAAAGGCGTTTCAGGACCTAAAAAAAAGCCTTGTGCAGTCAGCCTGTGCTGATCGCAACAGACTTCTCAAAACAGTTTATTGTCCAGACCAATGTCTCAGAGGTTGGTTTAGGGGCAGTAATGTCACAGGAGGTATATGGGGAAGAACACCCCATTATATATTTGAGCAGAAAACTCACCTCCTGTGAGAGAAACTACTCAATTGTGGAGAGGGAGTGTTTGGCTATAAAGTGGGCCCTCGAGGCTCTACGGTACTATTTGGCAGGTAGGACGTTCTGGTTGGTATCGGACCATGGATGTACCGAAATAAAGGGAACAATGCAAGGGTGACAAGGTGGTTCCTGGCACTACAGGACTGTAATTTTGTGGTAGAGCACAGGGCAGGGAAGCATCATATCAATGCTGATGCCTTATCAAGGGTTCACTGTCTGTAAGGGTCAAGTGCCCAGTCCCCTGGCCTTGGGCAGAGGGGGGGGGGGGGATATGTAGGCAACCAGCAGGAATGGTACTAGAGGGCAGCTATGTGCCATGCAGGTTGCTGATCTCAGTGCTTTAATTCCAGGGATTGAAGTGTGGCTGTTCCATCAGTTCATCCCGGGATTTCCCCGCTGGTGGAGAATAGTCCAGGTGCAGCTCCCAGAGGGAGTAAAAAGAGAATGGCTGCCAGGGAGCAGAGGGAGGAAAAAACTCTAATGGAGAGGACTTAAGAACATTCCTCTCCACCGTGTTCAAGAGAGAGAGAGGGACAAGACTCTACACAAGGTGACTCTAGTTTTTTATGCCTATTTGAAAATGGACTGTTATAGAACACGGGACAGCTGAAGATAAGTGCTTATGTGTTTGATCTTGAACCGGCTGACGTTAAGCCATCCTGTTGGGATAATTTTGTTGTTGTTTTTTTTAATTAAAACCCTGATGCGGCTTCTAGTCCTGCTAATTGCCTACCATTTGTCAGGCTAACTCCCACAATACATAGGAAAGTCCATGGTGTATCCATAGAGTTTAAATGCCTCAGAAAATCGATAATCTACTGTGCTGACAGAAAATGTAGGGTATAATCAATTTCTTACTTACGTATCTAATTTAATAAGGGTTGTAAGGGTACAGTGCTGGAAATTAGTGATATCTAAACAAAACTTTGATTGAAGTAAAGGCTGTATCTAGGTAAAAATTAGTATATCAGTAATAAAAATAACACTACATATAGGCTAAATAGGATGTCTGATCATTAAGGGTACATATCCCAGGTCAGGAACACTTTGAGTATTCTAATCAGTTCTAGGGCTGATATTGTCCATTGCATAACTCTCATTGACAAAGCCTGGCAGGAAGTTTCCTACAGAACAACGAATTCTGCTTGGAGGAAATTGTGGCCAGAAGCAGTGACTGAAAGGGATTTGAGGACTTTGAGGCTGTGACTATAGTTGGGGATATTGTCCCTCTGGGCAGGTCCATGGGTCTGGATGTAAGGCTCCGAGGTGCAGGGAATAGAGGAAGCCCCTACTTAATTATTCAAGGAAATCTTTGGCAAATGGATGGATGTCAAAAACTTTGAAGAGAAGTACCACACCAACAAAGCCCAAAAAGCCGTAATAGCATTGTCTGGAATGACCAGACAATGTCACATTTCCTTAACATCCTGAGGAAAAGGCAGAAGCAAAGCTCTTTGGACAGATTTTTAGTAAAAGTCAAACATGGTGAACCTCAACGAGGTCCAAATAGGGAAAAGAGACAGAAAAGAGAAAGAGAAAAAACACCACAATTTCAGATCCTGAAATTTTATTGGAAGCGGAGTCTCTTTCCAAACAGTAACATCTCCTCCTCCTCCCTTCTCAGCACCACCTTAGTAGGCACTCGACTATTCTCAGCAAAGTAAAGTGAGGGTAATTTTTCATTTATTTCATCTAATTGCTTTTGTATTGATGTATTTTAGTCTTAAGCAGTGTTGAGCGGATTAATCATTTTCTATTTATTTCTTATGGGAAAAATTTGTTTAGTACATGTCCTGTTTGGTATAAGTCCAAAGATCTTGAACGGATTAAGGACTTATACCGAGGTACCATTTTATTCAGTAAAAAGTTTGCTAAACTCCATAGGCAACAAGAATATGACGAACAGAAGACAGTGGCCAATTAAAAATGTTTGTACAGGAGCCGATCTGGTAAAAGGTGTACACTTTACCTATGAGGTTTTGTTGTTTTTGTCTTGCCCAGAAATGTTTTGGGCTATGAAATGTTAGTGAAGTTCTGCAGTATGGAAAGCTAGAATCCCTGACAGATTTTTTATTGTTATCTGTATACCTGTAAAGTATAGTTACAATCTATTTTTTATGACATTTGTCACCACAAGAAAAAGTGATCATAATGAGTTTTAACTAAAAAAACAATGTAAAGGGTAATTAGTGAGGACCTTGTTTCAGTGAATACTTTTGAGCCTGATTCATCAAACCAAATCAGAAGCTTGTGTGCGTAATCACGATCCAGAATAGGACACCAAAAACCTATTTACCAACCAAATTTCTGCCAGCGACAATATGCTGGCATATTCTCCTGGCAGTTATCAACTTAAATGATCACTAGTGCCGAACTGTTCTCCTAAAAAATAATTCTTTCTAATGGCACACATCTTTCACCTAGACACCGCCGGGTGATAAAATCCAGCGAGCTCTGGCGGACGAGAGCTCGCTTTTGCCAGCAAACTAGATTTTTTCCAAAAAAATTAACAAGCAGATACACTTTCTTGTTTGCTTCTATAGATATTTGTGTATATGTACATGTGTGTGTGTGTATACATATATATGTATAAATACATTTATATTTTGACACATAAATATATATATAATTATTATAAATACATGTATAGATATCTATAAAAATTAAATACATATTAATATGTCTAAAAATCTGAAAGGAGATATATATTTATAAACATACAGTGGTACCTTGGTATAAGTCCTTAATCCGTTCCAGATCCTTGGACTTATACCAAACGGAATTTATACCAAACACATTTTCCCCATAAGAAATAAAAGGAAAATTATTAATCTGTTCCCATGAAAAAATCCTATTGTTTTTGGCATATTATACATTGATGGGGCTGTAAAAAAATAATTTAAACACTGCTTAATACTAAAATACATAAATACAAAAGCAATTTAATGAAATATATGAAACTTTAGAGGGAAGGGAGGAGGAGGAGATATTATGTAATTCACAGAGATTTATAGCGCGGGATGTTCACTGAATGGTAGCAACTGGCGTACTGACGCTCATTGGCAGTTGTGGCTTTGTCTCGAGGGAGGTAAATAAAGGTAGCGTGCGGTGTTGTGACTCATTTTGACCCATACAAGGTCTAGCACAAAGGTTGTATACCAAGCAAGATTTTACGTGTCCAAACAGGACTTATACCAAGTTGGACTTATTCCAAAGCGGACTTATACTGAGGTACCAATGTATATGTATTTTCATATGTTTATACTATGGGCCTGAATTAGGCTCACCGGAAGCTCGGCGCACGTATCTACGTGCCGATTTATGAGACCTATTTACGCGAGCAGGAGTCGGCTGGTAGTATACTTGCCTTCACTTGCCAGCTGGATTCCGCAATTAAGGAGGATCTGTTAAGCTGTCAATGGTGAGGTCATAGCAATTAATTAGCGCACACCTGCTTCTTGTTCTGTGCGCATCTACAGTCCATTACAGGTCAATGAATTAAAGTTACATTACAGATCAATTAATTATTCAGTTGATTAATTATTTAATTGCCTTCTTTAGTGCTTGTTTTTGGGGGTAAGTGCTACATTTTTATGTTACATTATATTCCTTCCCAAAATTTCTTAATTTTTAATTAGATTTGTTGCAGTTGTGGTTTTGATACTTTTTAGTTTGGTTGCAACACTTCTAACTAATTTATATCATGCTGTATATATACTAATTAGCTTCAATGTTTCAATGTTAATTTTGCAAATTAGGAAGTCAATGTTAATGCTATGTTATTGTGTTTGTGGCCATATTGTTTCATTTCAATATTATGTCTTTATTACCACTTTGAAATGTTCTGCATAAATATTTTCTAATCCAGTTTTCCACCCTTGATAGGTCAAAATTGCATATCGGTTTGGTAAGTATTGTTGGAATGCAATATTTGTTGGGCTATTTTTGAACTAATTTGGCTTTATATGGAAGTATGAGTTTAAATGTGTGTTTTTTTTATTTTGTCATGTAAATTTAGCGGTGTCTGTGTGTTCTCTATATTTGATGTGGCCTTTTAACAAATGGGTTTATTTTGAATAAAGTTTATTGAAAAATGTTGTAGTTTGTTTTTGGAGGGTTTGTTTTTATGTGATTTCCTTTACAATCAACCAGGACATACAATTTAAAAATTCAATTATGCTTGTTTTTAAGCAGTTCCCTTTTATGATTTATTTGACTGGCTAAAAACAGCACAATTGGCTTATTAAAACTCAGTTGTTTGATGCGCAAAGTTGTGCGCCAAGGCGTAACAGCTATGTGCGTGTGAACTCTGTTCTAGCAGTTGAAAAATGCACCGGCCAATTTTCCAGAGAAGGCTCCTCATTCTGGTAAGTTTTTTTCTTTTTATGTGTATATTGTTTGTTTTGCTTTATGTGCACTAATGTAATGTACATACATGCATATATATAATGTATGCATTTATGTGTGTATATATACATATCAAAGAGATATTATACAAAGAAATAGGCAAAGAGAATTTGTTTGGCCATATTGCTTAACATGGTTTGAATTGAAAAGATTGCCTATTTGTTCCTATGATTTCTTATGTTATAGGCTTGGTGCAACAAATGTAACAATAAATGAATGAATTTTGTGAATGAGTATAATGAAACATAAACATGTAGCACTTACCCAAAAGAAGAAGAAGCATTAAAGATTCAAATTGACCTGTAATGGACTGTAGATGTGCACAGAACAGGGAGCAGGTGTGCGCTTTTTAATTACTATGACCTCACCATTGACAGAGCTTAACAGATCCTCCTAAATTGCGCAGCTGCAAACTAATCGCCTCAGTTGTCGTATTCTCGGCCCCATATTGCTTATTTCTCAAGGCAGGAATGCAGCTGGCAAGTGAAGGCAAGTGTACTAGCACTCGGTTCTGACTCCGGCTCGCGGAAATACACCTCGTATATCAGCGCGTATATATGGGCAGCAAGCTTACGCGCAGTTGCTTGATACATCAGGGCCTATATAAGAGGGGAGTTTCTACCTATGTTAATGTAGAAGACACTTCCTGTAGAGATGCTTCGGCTGCAGAAACTACTTGGTTGTACTATGATGCAAATCCGCCATACAATGTTTCTATTTTACCATTAACATTAAAGAAAAAAGCTGAGCCCAAATGATGATCACTCATGCACATACATTAAATATCAGTACCACAGAACATACTTTTGCGAATCTGTGCTTACAAATGGTAGAGGAAGATATGTAAAGTAACTGATGGAACAGAAAAAATAAACTGTAAAGTTATTTTTTTGCACTTATCGTTATTAATGTCTTAATTTTAGCTGAAAGGGCACACTGGAGGCCATGGTGGCTTATGAAGTGTTTTGTGATTGTGCTGCTACTTTCACTTTGGTGGTAAGTAAAATTGCTGGGGTCTCTTATTAAAGTAATAAAAAAAAAGATATCTGGACTGGCGGAAATCACACTCTGAAAATATATTTGCTAAAGATGCTAAATCAGACACTGTAGTTATTGTACAGATGACATAATTAAGAAAAAACAGTACTGTAGCAAAAGAAATTCAAACTGTCTGATGTTCACATAAAAATACCTGATAAATTCAAAAAACAGTATGTGAACCTAACAATACATTGTCTTTAAACTACATTTATCCACTAAAATATTTTTCTAACCCTCTGCAATAGATACATTTTCTTATTTTTTTAGTTCTTGTTCATTGATTAGAAAAGGAGTTGGGGTTCACATGGAATTTCTAATACACTTTCTAAAATGTCAATATTTTGCATGTGATATCTCCACCATTTAAACTGTGGTGTTCATCTATCTAGCCTGTAGATGTCACTGTTCTAGTTGTTTACTCCTTAAGACAATCTATATTGGTGTTGTTGGTTCCTGTCCTGCTCTGCTCTGAAGATGTACTGCAGACACTGCTCATGTATATAGTTGATGAATCCTGTAAACAAACCTGGTTTAGGTTACCCTGCCTCCTTGATTACTGGGCACAACAAAATTGGCGACGAGGATGTCTATTCTGTCTCCACAGCAACCAGCACCTTTGCTTCCACACCCCGGTGAGCCTACACTGCATTTCGCTGCTTGGATTCAGATGTTTGAGAATTACAAACTTGCTGCTAATCAGGAGTCCTTACCTGATGCTAGAAAACATGTATTTTCCTATTCACTGCCTGGGAGCAGAAGGACAGCGTATGTTCTACATTTTACCTGTAGCAGATGAATCTTATGATTTAGCTCTCATTGCGCTAAAGAACTTCTTTGTGCCTAAATGTGGTTGCAGAAAGATAAAAATTCCGGTAATGTGGACAGCATGCTGGCAAATCCAGAATACTCTATATTGCAGCGTTGAGAGAGCTGGTTGGTACCTGTGAGTTTGGTGCTTTAACAGAGGAAATGATAAGAGATCAACGTGTGGAAAAAACAATATCAGCCCGTATTGGGGAGAGATTACTTTTGGAACATGATTTAACCCTTGCAAAGGCTATTACAATTTCAGGTCAAAGTGAAACTGCTGTGGCAGAGGCAAAAATCCCTCATCCAGGGGACTACCGGTACTGTACAGGCTGTGAATTCAGACTCTACTTCTCCTGAGACATACACTCAGGCTCAACAATCAGGCAGAGCTGTACATACACAAAACAAGTACTACTTCTGGTGTGGTTCCACACAGCACATAGCTAACTATGCTGCATACCCTACAAAGGACGAAAATGCCGCAAATGTAAGAAAATCGAACACTTTGCAAAAATCTGCCGTAATTCTACTGCTAGACAGGTTCAGGAAGTTGCATCTACACAAATTACTGTCTTAAGTGTGGATAAAAAATATGTTTTCAGTCTGGATAAATGTACCAGTATATGCACAAGAATAGGTTTCTCCTATTGGGGTGACCATGAAGAAAACAGGTATAAGACTGTGTGTTGACCTTCGTGAACCACATAGAGTTATTGGTAGTCACCCCTTGCCACATATTGAGGAAATATTTTCAGAACTCAGAAGAGCTAACTCCTTTCCTACTTTTGGATCTATAATGCACCTATCATCAGGTTTTGCTCGATGAAGAAAGTAGAGATCTCACTGCATTTATTACTCATGAAGGTTTGTTCCATTTCAAATGTGTACCTTATGGCCTGGTTTCTGCACCTAGTTGTTTTTGAATCACATTGAATCTGCAGGAATGAAACTGAATACTTCTAAATGCTGTTTTAGACAAACCCAACTGTTTTTTCTGGGTCACATTATATCACAACAGGGACTATTGCCGGATTCTGACCATATGACAGCTATGATACAGGCACCTTTGCCATCTGATTTCCACACCCTGTGTTCTTTTTTAGACCTTACTTCATTGTATTTAAAATGTATTCCCAATTATGCCTCAGTTGTGGAACCGATGAGAGCTTTGCTACGAGGAAATACCAGCATGGTCTGGTCAGAAACTGCTCAGCATAGTTTTGACACTGTTATGCAGCTCATAATGTGATGCCTCAGACTGTCCTTACACAATGCCATGCAGATAGGTAGAAAAACTGTTGCTTTTGCATCCAGAACACTTTCAGAGGCAGATCATAAATATTCTACTGTTGAAAAAGAAGCCCTAGCGTGTGTTTGGGCTACAGAAAAATGGAGAACATACCTGTGGATTCGTTTATGTTATGGACCGACCATAGCCCTTTAACCACACTGCTATCCACAAAGGGATTGGGACAAGCAGGTATGCGTATCGCCAGATGGTCAGCAAGACTATTTAACTTTAACTACACTATACAATACAAACAAGGTTTGCAGAATGTTGCAGCTGATTGTTTGTCATAGTTGCCCTTACCTGCAGCTCCTGGTGTACAGGATGAGGATGTTGAAGTTGTGGCTTTCACTGATAATGATGCAGTTACAGCATCTGAGTTCAAACAAGCTTCTGTTCTACATTCAACAGAGCAAATGGCCAAATTCAGCAACTAAACTGAGCCCTGTCCTACAACCTTACTACAGGATTAGATATGAATAGTCTTTAGTTGATGATTATGTTGTCCATGGATCTCATCGTTTGCTGGTGCCAGAGTCTTTGAGAGAGTGTCTTATACGACTTGTTCATGAGAGTCACCAAGGAATTGTAAACACAAAGCAACGACTACGTGAATTGTACTGGTGGCCAGGCATGAATGCCCGAGTACTAACTGACCCATACGTCAGCGCTTCAGCCAGTGCCTTTCCCTGATTCTGCTTGGGAAAAGCTTGCTATTGATTTTGTGGGTCCTTTTTCAGCGGCCCCTGTGGACTGTCGCTTTGCTATAACATTAATGGAATACAACAGCAAATGGCCAGAAATTGCCTTTGTTTCAAATGTCACCTCTGCTACTGTCATTAATTTTCTCACCACAGTCTTCAGCAGAAAAGGTAACCCAAAGGAACTGGTGTCGGACAATGGGCCCCAATTTGTATCATCTGAGTTTGAATCTTTCCTGTGAGAGAGAAATACTGTGCATAGAAAAACTTATGTCTATTACAAATAGAGAGATTAAAAGATTCAACAAAAGCCTTAAAGAAGCTCTTCAGATTGCAAATCTTTAGTACAGAGCTCTTATATGTTTACAGGGCAACTACACATGCAACTACTCAAGCAATGCAATGCTACAAAAGCAATGCTACATGGCAGACATATGCGCACTAAACATCATGTTGCTGACATACAACTTCCACAATGTCCAGTGCCTCTGAGATCATCAGTTGCTAAGACTGTTAAAGTGCAGCAAGATAAAAGTAAGGCATATACTGATCTAAAAAGCAGTGCTAGAGAAGTTCACTTTCAGCCTGGATCTTTAGTTAGATTTAGGAAACCTGGAGTACTGAAATGGACAATCAAAATTCTCTAACCCGCTTAGAGTGACAAGACAATGAAGACCATACACCTATAAACTGTCTGATGGACGTAAATGGAATGCCAGTCATCCTGCACCTGTTATGCAGGACTTTTCGGATGCTTCATTTGATGAAGGATATTTTCATATTACTACTGATGATGATCAAACTGAGATGAGATCAGGTACCAGAACTGTCCAGGCATACGCAACGAGTCAGAAGACCACCTATGTGGACAAAGGACTATGTAGTTATGTAAATGATGTAGTGATGTAGTTAACTTGCATAGTACTGTTTTGTGTTAAAGTTTACAATTCTTGTTACTTGCATTCAGTAACATATTTAAAAAACAAAAAACAAAACAAAAAAAAAAACAAGCTTTTGTACAAGAGGGGAAATGTGGTGTTCATCCATCTGGCCTGTATATGTCACTGTTCTAGTTGTTTACTCATTCAGACAATCTATATTGGTGTGGTTGGTTCCTGCCCTGCTCTGCTCCGAAGATTATACTACCGACACTGCTCATGTATGAAGTTGGTGAATCCTATAAATAAATCTTGTTTTATATTACCCTGTCTCCTTGATTACTGGACACAACATAAACTGTATGCAATGATTCACCCTGCATTTAGACTGTACAAAATACCCATCCAGCAGGTATAGAACACTCTTCTCTTCATCATATTTCTGTTTTTCTTTCTACACTTCATACCTCTAATGTGTATGCAGTGGCTCTGCCTGCATCCAGGTCTCCCAATATATCCCTTCAGGAGGTAGAAAACATCCTGATCTGGATGATCTCTTTCCCTGTGTCAATATACTCACTATTATGTAATCTTCCTCATCATAGAATTCCCAACATATACCTTCTGGAGGTAGAGAACACTCTACTCTTTCTTGTATGACTGCCTATTTTGTTACACACAAAAATATACAGAGTATATACACAACCCCCAGATAGTTCTAAATGTAGTGATGGAGCTAGAGATAGGTGAGAAATAAATGGTGCATTTACAGGCTGGCAGACTATGGGTTAGTGAGGGATGAGTAAAGGTATGGGTAGTTTATTGTCAGGAAGGGGACAATTGAGGGGTTGGCATGGGTTAGTAACAAATGATGGTGTATTGGCTGGCAGCAAATTGGGGAGGGGTGGGTGGTGTACCGTCAGACAGGAGACGGATGTAGGGGTGTACATAGGGGAAAAGGTGGGGGTGGTATAGTGTCAGGTTGTCATTGGATATGAATTAGATGGTCTATCAACCAATAAACAGGTATATGGCAGTTTTTTTTGTGTATTAGCATTCATTTAGGGACACCATATTCTCCTGGCAATGTAAAAAATCATGTTTTTCCTCTTCTACGCTTTCTCCATCCAGGTGCACAGTAAAGTATAGCTGTAGAAATCGAGGGGTAACATTCTCCTGTAAAACCCAGTAAGTATTTATGTTGCAATATTTTACCACTGATATAGCAGAAACTCTTAACAAGGCTAACCTAACCTTTTCTCAAGAAGCTTTTTATGTAATTTCAAGGTCTTGGTCCAGCTAAGATTTAGTTTATCTACCATTTGTGGTAAGTTGTAGATATAATAATAATTCTGCGCAAAATGGCTTGCATATTTAACACCAAAGGTAGGTGAAGATTCATTTATACACCCCTTCCTAAGATCAAATTATGTTTAGCAATATTCATAACATTACATCAAAACCAATAATAAAAATACCTCTATACAGACAGGCTTAAAGGTTATTGGTTTCAGTGGTTACATACCTGAAAGTCAAAAGACGACGCTCCATTGATCCTACACTCCAGGCTCTAAAATGCGACAACTTTGCAGACACCGCTGGTCAAGAAGTCAGCCTGCCATTGTTCTCTGCTAAAGGAGCAACCACTTGAAAAAACAAAGGGTTTAATGGAATCCTGTTTGAGAAAGACTGCCTAAACATTTCATGTTGTGAATGAGGGTAATTAACTATTACATTTTGCTTTTGCTTTCCTTTTCTTATTAAGTAAATTAAAATTTAAAGTAAAGAATATGTATATATGTTTCACCTATGTATACCTGTGGACATTAACATGAAATAATAGTCTACAACTTCCTGCAAAAAGATCCTAAAATGTAGCTTCCAGTGATTGTCTTGTAAGATAGTAGATGAAAATTTTTTTGGACTTTCTGTCACCAACAAGGACAAGTCTATCCCCACAGATAACATCCAAAGTTCTTTCTTAAGACAACAGGGTTACATTGAGGGATTGCAACAGTTATAGTGACCAAGCAGCTATTGTTTTTCTCAGTCTTACCATTCTATCTATCTATCTATTGATAGCAAAAATGTACTCTTTAGGGGTCTTTAGGTTTTAATGTTGTCATAGACTACAGATAAATGGATAGTATTTGAAATGAAAGCCTGGCCAATACTGAACAGTATAGAGGTAAAATCATCCCCAATTACTTCAGCCATGTCCCAAAAACCGCCAGCATCTTCCTCAGCTACAGTGTATACCTCCATACGCTCTGTAGCACCCGCCCTCTAAAAGCATAACTAAACGGAAAAAAAACTCAAACATACCTTTAATTCCCCAGATCCCTCATTTGCGCTGGAACTTTCCTGTATCAGATCCCAGACTGTCCTAGAATTCTCTTGTCCTGGGACAGAGGAAGCCCCAGGCACAGCAATATTCCATCTTCTTCTGACTACGTCACCCGATCTCGCACTGCGCGAGGTGAGATATAGATATAGCCTGCTGTAAAGGGGAAAAAAGAGTGCCAATCTCAGTGTACATGCATTAGAAAGGCATCTCTTTCCCCGGAGTAGGTATCCCTGGAGGCTCTGCACTCCTTTTCAGTCCTATTCAGGGATTTCACCTTTTTTATTAATTAAAAAATAAAAAGTGTAGCAGTGTGTACCAGCCTTCACCCAAAAATACACTGACATCTTAACCGGGCTTTAAAATGGCTGGCATGAAGCCATTTATTTAAGATAAAATTAATATCTTTTAACAATAATAAAAAACGAATAAATATTTACTTTATAAAACTTTATCAAACTTTACAACTCATAAAAATTAACATACAAAAGTAGCATATAAAATTAACAAACATCATTAACAAACAAATTAACGTATAACATTCCACAACCATTTAAACCTCCAATAATATTAATAATTCCCATATTAACAACAATCCTTCCTTTACAAAACCAACCAAATTGTACTACACACCAGGCTGCAGGTCTAGGAAAGGTAAAGTCCGCATCCATCATAGATATAAATTTCTATTAAAACAACATCAGCTCCTAGCTGCCCAGCTCCGCCTTAGGGGCCACACACTGAACACAATTAAATGGGCACCCTACAATTAGGTAGCCTTTCCTTACCCTTCCAGACCTATACCGCTGAAAGGATCCGCAGGTTTCTTGGTTCTATTCCTCTCAGATCTCTCACCATCCCAGTGTCTCTCAGTGCATCAGAACAGGCGCCTGGGAAGAATTGGTCAACGACGCATACACTTGTATGGTATCAAGCAATCTTCAACTTTATTGTAACAAACATCTGGTTTATATAATAAAACAATATATCCTAGCGCATGCTCATTCATTAGAATAGATAGATACTAGTTTATCTATTCTAGATCTGAAATAATTAGCTACATATTTTCAGACACGTACAAAACACCTCGTTATTCATAAATAATTGACATTATCTGAGTTGGCAAAATTAACAAGGACACTGGTCTTGGCAGAACATCAGGTTTATAGAATCTAAACAATCAAGGAATACATTCATAACTAAGCTAGAATCTGAAACAAAATGGAGTGTCTCAGGCAACAAAATGGAGTGTCAATCCCCTCTTAAGTCATGAATATGACTTTACCTCTTATGATTCATCTGTAGGTACTCAATGTACTCATGTCCAACGTCCCTTGGTCTAGGACAGAACGCCTGAAATACTTGCAATAAGGAGGGAATGCAATGAATACAGCAACATAGTAAGATTGGACAGACGATTATAATAATTCCATACATAAAGAGCGTTTTTAACCAGATAATATTTTCAACCAGGTAATATCAGGTAACCAACTCAGAAACCAATCCCACCATAAGGATGATCCCACATCTTGTTTAATACCATGCACAATTTCTTGCAATGCCTGTATTTCTTCCTCTATGGACTTTGAATAATCTGATAGATTGAAACAACACATACCCTTAAAACTCTGGCATCTTAGATTATGCCTAAGCAAAGGATAATCTACAGCAAATCTATTCTCTGACACTGCTCCCCTCAAACCTTGCAAATCTAACAGTATATTGGCTAGAGCAGTGGAGGTATGATTCAGAGATTTTGCTAAATCACATGCAATAGAATTTATAGTACAAGCATTATATATAGCCAAACCTGGGACTCCTACAATAGATGCTCCCAGGCCAATATACTCAGAAGTACTTAATAGAGGCAACCCAGAGGTACAATCAGGAGACAATTGTTTAGCAATTGATCTTTTCCCTCTCCAATTATTCCTTGTAGGTTTCTCTCTTGGGAGTGCTACTGTAAGTCTAGAAAAGGCACAAGGACCTCCAGTAACATTACCAGGGATATAATTGAAAGTAACATTACCACAGGATAGGAACCACCCAGTGAGTAGTCCAATATCCTCATTTACACCAGGCACCGGATGGGTGGCATTACAACTTATATTATTAGTAACATTAAGTAGTGGTACCTTCATGCCTACACCATTAAACGTTCCAGTACTATTATATGTATATTGCAAATATGCTTTGACATTAGCGTATCCAACATTATTACCTGCAGAGCCATTCATCCAATGGAGGTTGAGGCACATCCAACCAAAACTAAAACAGTTATGGGCTGCTGTGACATTAACAGTGCTTACCATAATCTTATCCTTTGGCTTCCGGATATGACATTCCCCACAATAGTAGTATATGGGGGAGAGTAATGTGAATTCAGGATACTGTTGTCTGTTATACCACAACTGTGCTATTATGCTCTGAGGAGTGTGGAGTGGCCAAAGCTATTAAACATGTGTGTGTAATATGTCTTAGGTTAAGAGGGTTCTGCAAACACATAGAACTAACATTTAGAGCTCTCATTAGTTTCACAATACTATTATCTCCCAAATGGACTGATACTTCAGCCTCAATTGTCCTTTTTACTCTTGACCTGTTCCTCTGTGTGCCACACAGAAAAGGTATCTCTTCAGGGTGGTAGATGCATGTAGTTGTAAGCCATATGGGCAGGAACACACAAGTTACAAATTGTCAATAGGCAAAGGACTCTCCCAGAAACCTGTGAGTTCAACATCTTCAGCCTGTGATAGGGCACTCTTCAGGGATTTCACACCTGCTTCACCCTCTTTGTCTCTGCTTGATGCCAGAAAAGGAACCTCCAGAACCCTTTTTACTCTGCTAGCGTGAATCCAAATCGGAGCCTCTTTCGTGAGAATCGCTGTCCTGGTAACTGCTACCACTCGAGTGGGTGGTCCAAACGGGAACTCAGTCTGTTTCCATCCATTTGCCAGGCGCTGGACTATCACTACATCTCCTGGTTGGAAAGGATGCGTAGGTTCCTGTGAAGAGAAAGGAAAAGCACGAGCAACATCTTTCTCAATTTGATCTAAAGTTTCTACAAATTTTCTCACATATTCTGTCTGTACTACTTCTAGATACCCTTTTTCTATCACGGGGGCTTTTGGACCCCAAGGAGTAGGGAAGGAGTCTTCCCATTAGGACCTCAAATGGTGAGTAGCCAGTATTCTTATTAGGCTGCATCCTAATTTCTGCTAAGGCTACAGGCAAAAACTTTTTCCAATTTATAAACGTACCTCCAGTAATTTTCCTTAATTATTCCTTAATTGTTCTATTCATCCTTTCTACTACCCCTGAACTTTGAGGGTGGTAAGGGAGGTGGAACTTCCAATCAATCCTAAGGGCTTTAAAAAGCTCCTTACATTCCCTGGACGCAAAAGCTGGTCCTTTGTCTGAGTTGATTTGGACCGGACATCCCCATCTGGGGATGATCTCTTGCAACAAAATCTTTACCACAATTTGTGTGGTTTCATTGGTAGTAGGAAAAACCTCTGGCCATCTAGAGAACATATCCACAATTACAAGAGCATACTCCTGTTTATTTCCCGGCAGTAACCAATCATGCCAAGAAAGGTTAACATGTCTTTCTTGATTTGTGGGCGGGGCAGACCCAGTACAGCAGTAATTCTGGCATGGCTGATTTTCCTCTCACCTTTACTGAGGACCAAGCCCAAATAATCAACACTTTCTGTGTACACCATTGTAATTTTGACACCTTGTGTCCACATGCATATAACCACAGTAATAGACTAACACAGTCTGCCTGGCGGGCCTCCCGAGTGAAACTACATGAGGAGATCATCCACATATTGTAGAAGGACAGAACCATGAGGGGCAGTCCAAGGGCGCAGTGTAGTTCGGAGATCAATAGAGTAGACTACAGGGGAGTCTACATAACCCTGAGGCATTCTACACCAAGTATACTGGCGACGTTTAAATATAAAAGCAAATAGTAGCCGTGTCTCCTTGTCAACTGGGACAGAAAAAAATGCATTCTTTAAATCAATAACAGAGAAAAACTCTGCATGGGCAGGAATGGCTGATAGCTCTCAGTGCATCAGAACAGGCGCCTGGGAAGAATTGGTCAACGACGCATACACTCGTATGGTATCAAGCAATCTTCAACTTTATTGTAACAAACATCTGGTTTATATAATAAAACAATATATCCTAGCGCATGCTCATTTATTAAAATAGATAGATACTAGTTTATCTATTCTAGATCTGAAATTAATTTCAGGCAGTCTCAGGCAACAAAATGGAGTGTCTCAGACCCTTTCAACCGCCACAGCACACAGACGGGTAACCTCTCACCTGTGCGCCCCTCCACACACAGATTGCTCTCCGCACTCCATCTTGCAGACCCAGGAACCACATAGCAATGCCTATAGCACTGAGATGCAATCCATCCCTGCGCAAAAATCGCCAAGTCTCGTCTTCCAACTCTATGCCAAACCACCATCCCACCATTCCTCGCTACAAATCTACCCACCTCTTTATTCACCTTGTTTCTAGCTTTGTTAATCTTCTCAACCGACTGTGCCCCCTTCCAGCTACTCCTGGCCACCATATCCAACCACACCAACATCAGCCCGGGGAATACCAACCTCAACCTTAAGAAAACCAGCCTCACATCTCTAATCAACTCCCTCATGGCTCGATGCCCTATATCAATACCTCCCACATATATAACTACCACATCTGGGGGTCAATCCAGGGACTCAAAATGTGATATTGTGGAAATCCCCTTTAAATAACAAAAGGTATCTTGCTTTGCTTTAGCTTGTTGTTAACTAATGTCGGTAGACAGTGTGTCTTCAGCTGTGTAAGAGTTGGAACCTTGTGACCCAAGGTGTCAAAAACCTCAGTGAGTCCCAGACTGAGCATCCCTGATATTTAATATGAAAGACATTTATTCCTAAACCTTTATATTTCCAATATACTATTCTTTAATAGTAAAAGATGATGGATTTGTAGCTGGATTGTTATGGGGAGCATTTGGAGACCAAGAACTAATCTCCTAGGCCTCATGAAACCATACCAGCCGGTTCTGGTAAACTATAAGGCCTTAGACATATCTCGTTTGGACTTGTGAACTTCGTATTTTGTGGGGATGAAAATTCTGGGGGTTGGCAGTTCATAAAAACCTGTACTGAAGGTATTATAATGGCTATAATAAAGGCATTTTGGGACGTGTCTACAGAACATCATAACCCATGTGGGCACAGCCCCTCAGACAGCCCCCCGCTCTTCTACCATTGGATGGTCCTATTAGTCCCACCTCTGTGGAAACGTAGAAGAAGCCATGTCAGCCCAGAAGAGGTAGCTCTCATTTAACATCGTCATTGCTAAGGACAACTGACACTTTGAGTCGCTGAATCGCTATCACGTGGACTTCACGCAGCAACCTGGACCAAGGCAAACCAACTCTACTTAAGTATTTTTTCACTTTTTTCCCTTTTTATTTTATGCTGTTGCTATAAGTTCTGTTAAAGTTCTGGTCTAGTTCTATTATTGTGCTTTGATTAGTCTATATTTTTCTGTTCCTGTTTATGCACTGTTTTTGTATATGTTTACTTATAAAATGCTATAAAAAGTGTAAGCTGAATCTCTTAATGCTCTAACTAGAAATAGTGTACCTTGCAAACCCGGAGTGCTACCGTGTTTCCCTGATGATAAGGCAGGGCCATCAAATAAGACAGCCCCCCCTTTTTAGGTAAAAATGAAAAATAAGCCCCCCCCCCCGCAAATAAGCCACCCACCGATTACTTACCAGAATCGCGTGAGATTGATCAGAAGTGGACATGAATGGCACATGAACAATAACTGTGTACTGTAGTCTTCTTCATGGGTAAATAAGGCATCCCCCTGAAATAAGCCCTAGAGCATATTTTGGCCTTCAAAAAAAAATAAGACAGTGTCTTATCATCGGGGAAACAGGGTACTACATTGAGTTTTCTGTGGTATCTCTGTCTGGTGTGCCAGTGGGTGACACTAAAGAAGCAGAAGCTCAACTGCGGTTGTCAAAGGGTAACAGTGCGTGTTTCTGTCTAAACATGTGGTGGCAGTCTACTTTGTGAAGGTGTGTTTGGCTAAGGTTAACAGGAGTGGTAAACCTTGCACCCATGACAAATTCCTCTTTGGCCTGCTGTTGCGTGGACTGTGCAGAGCGTGCTGGAAAGTCTATGTGCAGGGGTGAGGGCTGAGAGGGTGTTTGTCACATACTGGTGGCATCAGTGGGATCTCAGTGTGTGTACTGCTTAGGGGTGTTGTCCTCTGCTCAGATTGAGGTATTTTGGGTACCAGCAATATTTACCAGTGCTCTGGTAAATTGCTGAGGACACGTGATAGTCGGAGATAGCCTCGCGCATCTGCCGACGTCCCTCGTCATTTTACCCATAACCACTCAGGCTGGCACAACACATCTTCTGGCAGTTTGCTGAGATCTGTTTCTACCTGGAGCATTAGTGCAGGGTTAAGTAATTGGCCCTGTACTGAAGGGCTTTGACCCCAGGGGAAACAGTTCTTGGAGATAGGCCAGTGCATAGGTTGTTTTTTGGAGAAAATATAGCAACACCCCCTCTTTGTTTTCTATCCTATCTTTTATTTTGCAAACATGCCTGGTCCAGTGGATTACAAATGGATGAGCAAAGCTGAGCTGTTCAACCTATGTGAGGTCAATGCCATCCCAATAAACCAGGGGCAGACAAAGGAGCAGCTGATCTGCGCCACGGTGGAATGAGAAGGGGTGGCGCAAGCCCTTGAGGTGAGGTTGCCAGATACGACCCCTAATGCATCAGAGATGGTCCCAGCAGAGGAACAGTCTTCCCTACCTGAGAATGTGGACAGATGTGGTGTCCAGGGTGCGCGACTGGACAATCAGATATCATCCTGGGAGGCTGATCTGCAGTTGTTGGGTTCGGATGATCCAACACTTCGTCTCCAGCTTATTCTTGCTGAGAGGGAGGCAGCAGCCGCAGCACGCCAGGCGGAGAGGGAGGCAGCAGTGCGCCAGGCTGAGATGAAGGCTGCAGAGTGGCAGGCTGCCCGCCAGCATTAACTGGAGATGGCCAAACTCCAGTTACAGCGTCAAGGTCAGTCACCCAGCCCCCCAGCGCAGAGAGGTTCTCTGGGAGAAGACCTTCAATTTCCAGTGATGGACAAGCACAGTGATATTGACACGTATCTACAGTTATTTGAAAGAGCGTGTCGTCAGTACCAGTTACCCCAGGAGCAGTGGGCTGGTTACCTGTCCCCAGGATTGAGAGGCCAAACTTTGGATGCTTTTGTAACATTGCCTCCTGAGCTGGATAATGACTACAAAGCTATAAAGAATGCTATATTTGACAAATATAAGCTCACCCTAGACGTTTACAGGAAAAGGTTTCGGTCCCTGCATAAGGTGGCCACTGACACCCACATGGATTTTGTCTCTCAGATGCATACCACCTTCTGGCAGTGAGTAAAGGGACTGAAAAAGGACACTTATAAGCAGTTGGGGGACCTAATGGTCCAGGATCAATTCCTGCACAGCTATTACCCTGAAATCAAACAGTTTGTGCTGGAGCGCCAGCCTAAGTCCGCCAAGGAAGCAGCTGGCAGAGTTGGCAGACCTCTATGTCTCTACCCGGGTGCCTGATAATCGCAGAGCTTCTCCTAGCTCCTGGAGGGGAGGAAAACCAGCACCACCACCATCTACTACTTCGGCCCCAGCGACCAACGCCAGCATCATCTAGCATTCTATTCGGTCCAGCAGATACTCGGAAATTCTTCAATTGTGGGTTCTACTAAAAATCATCAACCGGTCACTTTAAACAACCAGACCATGGTTGGCTTTCGGGATACCGGTGCAGATGTCACCCTTATACAGCCCAGCCTAACAACAATCATCCCTCAGAAGTACCTTACCCTTACAGGAGTTGGGGGTACCCGTTCCTTTGTGCCTACTGCATAGCAGCAGCAAGTGCACATTGATTGGGGGGCCGGCAAGGGTACCAAGATTGTGGGAGTCTCGAATGAGATTCAGGTACCAGTATTGCTTGGAGCTGATTTGGTTCCTACTACGAACCAGTTGGAGCTATGCAGGATTCTTCAAGTGGACCCACTGAACATTCTAAGGTACTGAACAAAGATGCAGAGGCATCATCTGTGGGACCTGGGAATGGAGAGAGGGAGGGAAGTCATCAAAGGAAGGTGATAATGAAATGTGTATTGATGTGTGTGTATCCAGATCTAGGCCAAGGGAAAATGTGGGCAAAGCTGTCCTGAGCCAAGTAGATGAAAATGTGATAACTATTGTTGAACCTGTTGCCAATGAGATATATGAAGGTGTAGACATTGCAAAACCAAATATGACAAAATCTGATGAAGAAGTATTACCTGTGTTGCCTGTCACTCGCAGTGCAGCAAAGACTGCCCAGGCCCAGAGTACAAGATCAGAGCATGGGGAGAGTATCTCTAGTTTATCACCTTGCTCTGATTCAGTAAGATCAGTCTCCGAGTCACTCTCCCTGTCCTTGTTTTTCCACTGGACAGGCAGAGGTGACAGGTGGCGCGGCCTCTGTACAAGCACTTCAAGAGGACCCAAGTTTGGAGTCTCTTAGAGACTTGTCTTTCAAGCCTGTAGAAGAGGGGGCTCAGTACAAGGTGTACTGGGACCAGGAGAAGTTGTACCGAGAGGAACTGCTCTAACAGACCGCAGTAAGGTAAAAACGGTCAGACAGCAACTGATTGTACCCGGCAAATTTAGGGAATATTTGGTAAAGGTTACACATAAAAATTCCCCTTTCAGGTCACTTGGGTGTTGCCAAGACCAAGGCCAGGGTAAAGCAAAACTTTTTCTGGCCTAACATGGGTGCAGACATAGCTCATTACTTTTGGTCCTGTCCAGTTTGTCAAAAGGTGGGAAAGTCAGGTGATGTGTGCAGGGCCCCCCTGCACCCACTCTCAGTAATTGATGAGCTCTTTCGCAGGGGTGCAGTAGATATCATTTGACCCTTAGCCATTGCCAGTAGTTCAAGCAAGCAGTTTATTTTGACAGTAGTAGACTATGCCACCTGTTATCCAGATGCTGTGGCGCTTTCTTCCCTCAGAGCAAAGTTGCTGATGCCCTGCTGGCAATCTTCACCCGAGTTGGATTTCTGGCTGAACTCCTCAGTGATCAGGGCCCTCAGTTCATGTCTAACCTGATGGAGGCGTGTGTGCTAAAATACAAATTACTCATGTTTTGGCTAGTCCCTATCACCCACAAACAAATGGGCTGTGTGAACATTTTGATGGTACCTTAAAACAGATGTTGAGGACATTTGTGGAGTCACAAGGAAAGGAAAGGAAACTATATCTTCCTTACCTGCTTTTTGCCTACCGAGAGATCCCTCAAGAGTCCACTGGTTTTTCACCCCTTGAACTCCTGTATGGGAGAAAAGTGAGAGGTCCACTGGCTTTAATTCGGGAGTCTTGGGAGGGCACTGTACATGGTACAGAGGTTTCTGTTGTGGACCACGTACCTAACTTCTGAGATAAAATGGAATTGGTAGGGATGGGCAAAGAGAACATGGAACGTGCACAGGTCAAACAAAAGCGCTGGTATGATCAAAATGCCTGGGAGCAGACCTACGAGGTGGGTCAACAGGTGTGTGTTCTGTTACCAATGAGGCAGAACAAACTGCAGGCTGCCTGGGATGGACCGTACCCAATCACCCAGCGGCCAAAGGTAACCTACCTAGTCAACCTTGATGGTAGGAGGCAGAGGGCTTTTCATGTGAATTTTCCTAAATTACACCATGGGAGAACCGCTTATGTCATGCCTGTATGCAGCCAGCCTGAACAGGGAGAGGCTGATCCATTGCTGGATTTGTTAGCTGACACCCAGGAGGTGAGCACTGAGCCAAGCACCAACTCACAACTCTCCCTCCTCCAGAGGGGTCAGCTGCTAAAAGTGCTCACACCCCACAGGGGCACATTCACTGCAAAACCAGGGAGAACACACCTTGCTGTCCACAAGGTGCTCAAAAGCACACACCCTCCCATTAGACAGACGGCCTACCGTGTCTCCCAGGAGGTACTCCCTGACATGCAGAAGGAAATCGAGGAGATGTTGCAATTAGGGGTCATTCAAAAGTCCCACAGCGCATTGGCATCCCCTGTAGTTTTGGTCCCCAAAAAGGATCACACCACCAGGTTCTGTGTCTACTACAGAAAACCTAATGCAATCACCTCATCTGATGCCTACCCAATGCCTAGAATTGATGAGTTGTTTGATAAGCTGGCAGGTGCCCACTATCTGGCCATAATGGATCTGAGCCGGGGGTATTGGCAAATTCGCCAGAAGCCTGGGAAAAATCTGCTTTCATCACACCATTTGGGTTATTTGAGTTTTTGGTAATGCCTTTTGGGATGAAAAATGTACCAGCCACCTTTCTGTGGGTTGTAAATGATCTGTTGGAGGACTGGGTGAATTTGCTGTTGCCTATCTGGATGATATAGCAGTGTTCAGTAACACCCTGGAAGAACACCTTGATCATCTGGCACAGGTGCTAGACAACGCCGCATCTGCCAATCTGACAGTGAAACCCAGCAAATGTCAGATTGCCATCGGGTAAGGAGTGGCACCCTGAGACCAGAGACAGGAAAAGTTGAGGCCATAATGACCTGGCCTACCCCCAAAACTAAGAAACAAGTTATGTCATTTTTGGGAACTGCCGGTTACTAAAGAAAGTTTGTACCCCATTATAGCACCCTGGCCAGTCCCCTGACTGATCTAACCCAGAGGAAAAAGCCCAGAACCGTGGAATGGACACCAGAGTGTGAAGAAGCTTTTCAAAGTTTGATCTATGCGCAGGGTTGCGGACTGAGAGGGTGTTTGTTTTTCACTTCCTATATTTTACTACCCATAATAATTTCATTATTGCAATATACATTCATGCAATATATGTGGGCTCCTGACCATACATGACGTTCCATTGATTTAATATCCCTGCTTTACTTTAACTGGGACAATGGTCTCACGAGAGAGGCAATGCTTCTGGCAATTTTCCTGCAAAAGGCCTTTGATAGCGTGTCCTGGTAGTACCTATTTTCAGTTTTGTAACTTATGGGCTTTGGGGAATATTTTATCAATATCATGCGAGCCTTATACAACAAACCTATAGCAAATATCTCATTAGGTGGCTTCCTCTCTCCCAATATTTCCATCAGAGGTACAAGACAAGGCTGTCCATTATCTTTTATTTGCTATAGCTATTGAACCTCTTGCCAGGGCTATCCGAGCAAATCAAGATATGAAGGGGATTCAGAGTGGCCAGACGGAACGTAAATGTTAACTGTTCGCGGATGACATTCTTATGCATGTGACTCATCCACATATTACACTCCCAAATCTGTTCCAATTATTGGAGATTTTTGCAAGCCTTTCAGGTCTGCAGGTCAATCGGTCTAAAGCCCAGGCCCTTAACATAAAATATATATATATATATATATATATATATATATATATATATATATATATATATATATATATATATATTAATATATTAATATTCCGGGGACTCGGTTATCGGTTACTCGGTTGTCACTTTTGAAAGAAAATATTTATCTCTGCTGGGAGGAAAATACCCCACACTACTTGGGGACTTATTTAACCCCTAGGTACCAGTCCTTGTTCCAAGCCAATTACACCCCTCTCCTCAAGATTTATGCTGACCTAAAACGATGGTCTAGCTACCCCTTCATGGCTGGGTCCTATAGCCTCGATTAGATGAATGTATTGCCTAGGATTTTATACTTCTTTTGGACACACCCAATTCATGTCCGTTTCTTGTTTATCAATTCCCTTCAATCTAAGATCATGAATTTCTTCTGGGGTGGTAGATGAAGCAGAATCCAATAAAACAGAATGTGGGCTCCAAGGACTCAGGGTGGTGGTTTGGGGATCCCTCTCCTCAAATATTACTAAATAGCAGCTCAAATCGCACAATTATCTAATTTCATGTTACAGGGGGTGAGGCCACCATGGGTGGAGTTGGAAAAGTCTACTTGCATACATGGGAAATCACCTCCTGCATGTGGTCCCCTGAAGAAAAAACTAAAGTGGTCTTGGGGTGCTTCTCCCTATCCCACTCTCTTTTAATTTGGGGTAAGTTCTGACACTGTTCGAGGCTTTGTTCTGCTCATGTACCGCTTACTCTGTTTTGGAATAATCCAGAGTTTTCACCTTGCAGAGATCCATGTAGTTTTAAATGGTGGCTTGATAAGGGCCTCTACTGAATCAAAGCTATTATTGATGAGCATGACATTTTTTGTTTTGATTACATGGGCAGTAAAAAGGAACTCCCGATCTCGTCCTATGTGTTTTACTCCATTTGAAAGTTCCAGTAGATCTATTACTGATACCAAAGGTCAAATCTTCATAATTTATGCTGCCCTGGCATCCCCCCTGGACAAACTGTCATACATGAAGGCTTGGACAAATGATCTTGGGCTCTCCTGGTCCCATGAAGATTGGAACGAAGTAGCCTTCTCTTTCTAAAATTTCTCTCAATTCATCATTAGTGGAGGTTAAATATAAAGTTCTCCTCAGATGGTACTTGGTAACCGACAGACTTTCCAAATGTCAACCCTCTACCTCCCCTCCCCTCCCTTTAGCCCAGAACATTTGGTCAAAAATATTCCAAATAATTTCCCGTGTTTTAAAGAAGGATGTACCAAGTACTCCGGAAAGTGCTTTATTTAGTAAATGTGACGCAGGGGTTTCCAAATACTCTTGGAAATTGATAAAACTTATTCTGTTAGCAGCTCGCATCACTTTGGCTAAATTGTGGAAATCTAATGTGATTTGCTAGACCCTCTCATTGCGAAAAGTATGGTTAATGATCAGATTAATGGTTAATGATGGATTATGGTTAATGATTGTCTGTCTGTTTTGTTTTTTTGTCTTTTGCCTTTTCTTTCATATTCCATACTCAATAAAAACATTGAAATACAAAAAACTTTGATGCAAAAAAATCTGGTAAAGTACAGAACAGCAACCAGAAACCACTTGGCTGATCAGATTCTAGTAAACGGAAATCCGATTAGTTGCTATGGTATTTTAAACATCTCTGGTATTACCTTTTGCACAGATTACTGAACATACAAGGGAACCTGGTCATTGTACATTAAGTTGCCATGTCGCTTTAAAATGTAAAAAAAGTTGATGGTCATTAAAAAAAAAAATGTCAGAGGTTTTTTTGAGTACCATGCTCCTGCATCCAAGTAAACCAACTGAGTGACTGCTCTATAAATATTGTATTAATTCAGAAAATGTCTAAAATATCTTTCTCTTGCAGAATGCTTTATGATACACCTAACATTATGAGACCTCTGTAAGTATTTTATTTATATTTTTAACTATGTGGTTGATCAGATGGTATAGCCTGCACATACATGAAGTACAATTAACTGTAATCCATCTGTGACAAGTCTTGTAATAGTAACATGTTGTAGACGTTGGTAAGATCTGTTTAGTATACAAATGGGGAAGGCCTGTTAACTTCAGAATGCTTGTGTTAATGCATATTGCCATTCTACTACTATAGTATATCCATACATCTTTAGCTGTACTTTCTTCCAGAAGGATTGATGTCCTGACGATGACACCCTGGTTTGCACCAATTGTCTGGAATGGTACCTATAACTCTGACATATTAAATGCACAGTTCCATCAGAAAGATGTCCACGTTGGCCTTACTGTGTTTGCTATTAGGAAGTAAGTAGTCAGTCTATTAAGAAGTCAGTCCTGTGTCACCAGTAAACTAAAAAAATATGTATTTGGGATTTTGGCAGAAATTGTTTCGAATTCCTGTTCAACACATGTTGATGCTTGCAATGTTTGCTATTTACTCTTTGTCAGTAAATAGACACAAGCACAGATAACCATGCAGGAGACAATGAACAGGGCAAAAGCCTTCATATGTTAAAAAAACGGATGGAAAAAAAACAATCGCTATACAACTCTGTATTGGTCATGCATATGCAAGGTTGCCTTCACTATGGGCTTTTTGATGCTGCAGCATATCAGAGGCTCAACATGTGAACCCGCTCGGTGGTCCGGCACCACTGTTGGATTCTATTTCGGATACCAAGGCTTTTCTGTCAGCTGGCAGGCTTGCATGCATAACCACTCTGCAGAACTGCATCTTACAGAATATGTTTGTGAGGATATTGTGGAAACCAGAACCTTTAGTGAACTGAGATTTTGTCCGCATGTGTGGTTTCTAGCTTTCAGGTCAGATTCTACAACAAACTAGGAATGGATTCTAAACGTTGAGAGAAGCAGAGCTGGTTGGATCAGACTGGACTGTACCTTCTTTATGAAAAGAGTGTTCTTGCTCAGCAAAATCTGGCCTAACCCTTTTAGAAGCAAATGATTCTGTCCAGGGCTTATTTATTATGAGATATACTGAAATCTTAGCAACCCTGTTTTTCCCCTTTTCCCCTCCACTTAAGCTTGCATCTGCAGTAAGTGTGATCAACTTGCTGGGATGACTAGATCAGTAAATAAAGAGGTTCTCTGTGAAAGTCCACTAACATGTGGTGCCCTTCATGGGGGCAAGTATTGAAGATCAGATTCAAATACAAACACTGAGGGAAAATGTAGGAAAACCAAGTACCTCAAACCAATTCTCTGTGATAACTCTTGGAAAAATCACACTAATCACTTCTTTGTTGCCTCTAACTCATAAGGGATTTTTACAAATACTAGAAAAAAAATTCAGAAGCACATTAGCATGGTGAGGAAAGCATAGGTACCGCTTAGTTCCCTTTGTTCACTCTATTCTCTGCTATATATTTAGAAATACATTTTTTTGAGGTAGTGGTTACTTGGGTAAATGAACTGAACACAAGTTGGTCTGCACTGACTCCATATTGCATTGTATCTGGAGTCCTTATTGAGCTTTTGTACCTGAAACATGAGTGCTTCTGCTTATCCTAATGCCTACTGTACATGTTCAAGAACCCCATGCCTGTGCAGTACAGCATTTAAAGAATTGGCCTAATCCATCTGAAACACATGGTGTGTGTTTCAGTGCCTAGGCAGTCAAAAACAAAGTAACTGGCAGCTAAAAAGACCATACTGACCAGGGCCAAGCACAGTACAAAGCCCTGGAAATGCCTATTGATGACAGGGTTAGGGAAACTATACAAAGATTAAATCACCTGAGATGGTGATTTATGCTTTGCAGTGTTAGCAGAAAAAAATCTTTTACGTAATACACAGGTATTATATTAGAAGGGCACCAAATGGTCAAATGTTACAATACCATATAAAAAACAAAGTGGAAAATCCTAAAAATAATAAATGCAGAAAACGAATAATATAGCCATATATATCATGCAAGCCCTAAATGTATCCATGAGAACACATATGACACTTAACAAAGGTGCTGCTAAAAATGAAGAACATTCATTTTTGTGACATTTGAAAACTGAAATATACATAAAGTATACCATTTTAGGGTTGCCAGCATGGACATGGTTAGCACTCTCCTCCACCTGTCAGCAAATCCAATGCTGCTGCTTCTATCCCAGTGCTGTAGTTTAGTTGTCATTGATCTGCCTAACAAAGCCACCACTACAAATTACAAAATCTACCTGGCTAGTGGTGTAGTGATGAGTGGTGGTGCTGCTTCATAAAATATTCTGTCTCTTCCATAGACCCTCTGTATCTTCTGCCTCCTCCAAAGTGGGCTGATATATTACCCCTGGCTCCCAATTAGGCTCACAGCATACTCTGCTTTCTCTGTCTGCCCAATATACTCCTTGCCTTTCTATAGTGCAGGACTACCCATAAATCCTCATGGACACCACTGCTATGTATAAACTAGCAACCCCTTCACAATAACTCTATAGAGACATAGAACCTTCCCTTTATTGACTTCTGGGTACTTCTAGGAAACTTCAAAGACTCAAGCCCACTCTGTTATTGCACACAGCTCTATTAGCTCTTCCATAGTTTGAGGTTCAGCCATAAATCTAGACTTACAACTTCTTTCCACCATGGCTTTACCCACACATCTGTACAAATGTAGGGCTACTCTGTAAATTCACAAATCCCCCCTCCCCCCACCGTTCTCAGAGGAGAAGATATAACTCTAGAAAGTCAGTCTCCATTCACCACATGTGATTGGTCCCAATATATCTATTTTACCCCTTTTTTTTATGACTCTGATGTCTTATGAATTATTTTTCAGGTATGCAGTCTTTGTTCAGACATTCATAGAAACTGCTGAGAAATTTTTTATGGTTGGACAAAAAGTTACCTATTATATATTTACTGACCGAATTAATGACATTCCTGCCTTCACCCTCAGTGATGGCAGAAAACTGATAGTACTGGAGGTCCCCAGCTACACACGTTGGCAAGATGTGTCCATGCGACGGATGGAGATGATCCGAGATCAGTCCCGCCAGAGATTCATCCGTGAAGTGGATTATCTGGTGTGTGTGGATGTTGATATGAGGTTCAGCGATGAAGTTGGTGTTGAGATTTTAAGTGGCATTTTTGGGACGTTACATCCTGGTTTTTACAGTGCTTCACGAGAACAATTTACATATGAGCGCCGACCACAATCCACAGCTTATATTCCCACAGATGAAGGTGATTTTTACTATGCAGGAGGCTTTTTTGGAGGTACAGTAGAAGAAGTTTACAGGTTAACCAACTTTTGTCATAATGCTATGATGGTAGATAAAGAAAAGCAAATTGAAGCCATTTGGCATGATGAAAGCTACTTGAACAAGTATTTTCTGTATGAAAAACCAACTAAAATTCTCTCACCAGAATATCTTTGGGACAATAATTTTCAGACTCCTGGTTTTCTCAAAAGAAAAAGGTTTGTAGCTGTTCCAAAAAATCATAATGCAATCCGCTATAGAAGAGAACTTATGGGTGTTTCAGTAGCCTCAGGGAAGTTTCATAGGTAAGGGGATTTCACTGTCTGTAAGGCAAAGAACTGTGAATTCAGATTATTATAGAACTAGACTCCTCCTTAAGTAGTTTAATGTAATTGGTATTCTGCCAGTCTAAGAACACAGAGCTCTTGGCCATTTTCAGGCTTGGTCATTTAAACCTCACCAGTACTGCATTGGGAAGTTACCCAGTTTTATTTACAGCACCTCTTTCAGACTGGGAATGAGGGCCATTATGGGGGTCTTTGCAGGGGCAGACGCTTGTTTGGGGGATTTATATTATGGAATATTGTGGCAGTTGAGTTTTCTTTAGAAGTCCAGGGGGTCACTGTGGCCAGTAGGGGGCCTAGTAAAAATTAGCATGGCAAAGAAACATTAGGGTTAATCAAGGGCACTATACTGTAGGGGGTTATGGAGTATATAATGAAGTGAGAACATTTAGGGATAGTGCACAACACAGATTGCTGCCTCTCCCTTCCCCAATTAGGGCTTGTTCTGACTGACTTGTTGCCGGGTGGCAGTGAAGGAATTTCACAGGGGTGTGTAAATGTCCACAAACTGCTTAGCAACTTATTAATAGGTTGCAGGCTATTGGCTATGTAGGAACTGCTACTGTGCCTCCCAGAAACAGTCTGAACAGGATAAACAACCCTTGCAAAAGTTTGCCTTTTATCCCAACCAGGTTCATTCCAGACCCAGTATCCACAGCCACTTTGCTGGCTATTATAGTGGTAGTTCCACGAGGAGTAAGGTTCACAGCTGAAGTACATATATGGGGAACATTTTATGTGCTAAAAAATGTATTTCTTTCTACGCCAAAGCTTTGAAAAGCCTTGTACATGGTACAACTAATGATGACATTAATTTCAGCTAAGCAACACTGCAAAATGTCTTTTCCCAGCCCATAACAGGACAATACAGTAATAACTACATACTTTTATTATTCTGTGCACTCTACCCCTCTGAGAGTATTTCATTTAAGAAACATATGAATGTAGACACATGATTGGCACCAAATGCTCCCTCTCTTCTTTTCTCTCTCAATATTTGTGCTGATGGATTTGGATTTTTAAAAAATAAAGATATTGAGAACATTCGGAATAGCGGGATTTTTAATATATATATATATATATATATATATTTGTGTGTGTGTGTGTGTGTGTGTGTGTGTGAGTTATGTTACAATGGTAAGCCAGAGACAACTTTTAAAAGGCAATTATTGTGTTTGTGATTTTCAATGCTAGATGACACTCTATGCCAGGTATACATAGAGGAGATCAAAGATCAAAAGGGTGGAGTTTCCTGCCTTTTTTTCCCTCAAAGTCTTATTAAGTAGTAAAAATAGGTGGGCAGGTAAAGTCTAAAAATCAAATGTACTTTACAGCTTTTTTCCACTTACCCAGGAATTGTCTGCTATAGCAATACATTTTACCCACAAATTAGCCGGTAAGGTGGAGTAACATTTAACTGTACCTTTTTCCTAGAGAAGGAGGCAGCACCCTCCACCTCTTTCTGGTTCTTTCCCAGTGTTTGTTTGCCTGTCCACTAATTGATGGCAATAGGGACTCTGAACTCTGTCATCGCTACTCTGGTCAGTGAGACAGTATTCTATCAATAAAAAACAAGGAGTTAGAAGGCTCAGCAGCAGATTAGGTGTAGATAGTGAGCTGTAATACTATACAAAATTTCAGAATATCAGCAACTTTTTTTTTACTATTCAATAACTTGCATCTGAATCATAATAGCAAGATGAGTCTTGTTCAGATGTGTGTGCACCCATCATGCTACTGCCTAAATAACACTTTTACTTACTAATACTTCATATATACTGTGATATACCTGGTGATAGGAATTGCTACATATACAAGTTAATTCAGAGATTATTACGTTTAAATTACTTGTTGCAGCAAAACAGACAAAGACAAACATAGGTGTTTCTCCCCAGCTTTACAAACAAATGGTGATTGGCTTTCCTTCAGCAGCCAGTTACAGCGAAACATCAGGACATAGTCCTCAAGGATCTCAAAGCAGATCAAACACATGCTGGCTGAAAGGATGATGGACTGGATTTTTCAAAATTATTTGCTAGCAAATGTTTTGAATCCTGGACCAGATCCATTCCAGGTTTGGTGGATCACCCAGCTTCACTTCTGAAAGTGTATTATCCCCAGCCTGGAGAGCTTTCATAAATCAGGGCCAATGTGTCTGTGGGTATTCTGCCAAACTCTTGAATCAGAACAAGAGATTCTTTTAACTGCAGCTTTTTTTTTTTTTTTTTTTTTTATTGTGTCTAATTATTTTGTTTTTGCATTAGTACATCTATTTGTCCTTAATAAATATTATACTGTTGAATTTTACCTTTAAATCTGTGTTATGTCTTTTTGCATCTTTCAAATTAAATCCATGAATGTTTCTTTAAACTGTCACAAATCATATCTGTTAAATAACGCCTCCCGCTCATTTCTGGAGGGCTGTAAAATACAGAAACAAGTTTATAACACCTCAGGGGCTACAAATAGAAAATAAATAGAAAACAAGTGCTGCTATCCCCTTTGCTCTTTTATCCATATAATAAAACACTAGGAAAGGAAACTCTATATAAAGGATTTTTTTTTTAGTTTTAATGTGGGGAACTGGGGACAGGCCCTCTGTCAAGTTTTTTATGCTGGGGACATTCATCGTTCCCTTTATGAATATTGTCGCCAAGAGTGAAAGTAGGCAAAATCTAAAATTTTGTTGTCACCAAAGTAGGAGGGGAAATCATCAAATAGGACAATTCCTGTGACAACTAAGAGGGGAAGCCCCCTCATTCTCGCAGGGTGTAGACATTGGGCTGGTTCAGCATGAAATAACTCTTTAAAAATAGTCAAATACTACTGTATATTGTAAATTATCAAAAGAAAAAACTTTTTATATAAAGTGAAGTATATGATTTAGTGGGTGTTTCATTTTCATCTGATTAATCTTTTATTGTATGGTCTTTTCCTCCATTAATCTTGGGGTGAAATGTGATCTCTCCTAGCTATGCCATGCAGCATATGGCTACTTTTAGGAAAACTTTGTTTATCATACTTGCAACATGTATGAACTTCAGATGATAGGGTTTGGAAATTGAGATGCTAAGGTTTAAGGAATATCTTGTTACCTGAACTACTACCATATAGTTTATTCTCAGATACAGCAAGTATTCAATGCACTGGATGTCTTAGTCTTAGGTGTTAGACGTAACTAGTGTTGTTGTTCGAATTCGGGTAGTCCTAATGTTCTACCCGAATATGACTGTTCGAATTCGGGTGGGCCCGACTCCAATTTTGCTGCATTCGAATACCTGAATTCGGCCCTCCCACAATGCACTCAAACAACTGGGGACCTCCCCAATGATGCACAGTGCCCTCCAATTAGAGCAGGGATGCCCCCTCCATCTTTGTTGTGGCAGACAGCCGATTGGCT
>NC_092871.1:42575829-42577102 GCF_032062135.1 Pyxicephalus adspersus
TACAATCATTAATTGAAGATGCTCAGTTGTTTGAGTCATCTGACGAAGAGAGTCAGTTCACAGGCTTTCCCCCCAGTTACTTTTCACCAGAACACTCTGAGCCAGACTATTCAAACTTGCTCCAAAAGGCCGCAGCTTCCTTTCGGCACATATAGGGAAACTGTCTCTTCTGATGATGATGATGATGATGTCCTTGATCCAACATGGGGCAAACAAGGAGATCATCATAGGCAGGAAGAAGAAGAGGAGGAGGTTGCAGAGCGCCCTCAAAGGGGGAGAGGGAGGAAGAGGGTAAAAGCTGCCCACACTCTGCATACTTTAATTACCAGTGAGGCAAGTCATAGACATAAATCTTCGGAAGCTGTCCCCACAGCTATGCCTCAACAACCTCGAAGCCTGGGTTCCCTCAGCCACATGGGCGCAGCCATTCTAAGTGCCTTGCGGGAGCAGGAGGAGAAATGGCTAACTCCCAACAGACTTCAGCCAGGCAAGGTTGTGTGTGACAATGGGGCCAATCTGCTGGCAGCTCTACGTTGTGGGAAACTCACACACGTACCTTGCTTGGCTCACGTCATGAACCCTATAACACAGCGCTTCCTTCGGAATTGCCCAGGCCTCCAGCCGCTGTTACTGAAGGCCAGAAAGTTGTCAACGCATTTCCGCCGGTCGTACACAGCCAGTGCCAGATTGGTGGAGTTACAGCGAAATCTGAACCTGCCAGTGCACCGGTTAATTTGTGATGTGGCATGTTTGTGATGTGGAATTCCACATTTTACATGCTGCAGCGGCTGGCTGAACAACAGAAACTGGTGCTGGGTTACGTGTCAGAGTCTGTTCGTTTCAGACGCATACCCACACTACCTTTCTTCAGCCCTGCAGAGTGGCTGCAAATTGAGGACTTGTGCACTGTATTGTCACCTTTTGAAGAGGCGACCAGGATGATCAGCAGAGATCAGGCCTGTGTCAGTGACACCATCCCCATCATTTGCCTGCTGGAACAGATGATGGTGGATCTCCGACACGACACAGAGCGGACACTGCAAATATCATCTCAGACATGCGTGCCTAGTATGCATAGTGCACCACCAATCCAGGAAGAGGAGGAGGTGGAAGAGGATTAGGTGGACATTGTAGGCATGGGAGAAGGGGAGGAAGGGGCAGAGGAGGATATTGAGGGTACATGGCATCCATCCACTCAAACACAAGGCGGCATGTTCCGTGGATGGCAAGACCAGGCGGAGGAGGATGACCTTGTGCTGCTGTTCGACCCACA
>NC_092871.1:42578083-42592015 GCF_032062135.1 Pyxicephalus adspersus
ATGCTGCCGCCTCCCCAGTACCTGACTTTAGATGCCAGAAACTAATGCCGTCCACACTCCGTCTCAGAGACCACCACATTCTCCTCCTGCTGTAAATGATGCTACCGCCTTGCCAGTACCTGACTTTAGATGCCGGAAACTAATGCCATCCACACTCTGTCTCAGCCCACCGCCTCCTCCTTCTTCTGTAAATGATCCTGCTGCCTCTCCAGTACCTGACTTTAGATGCCAGAAGCGAATGCTGTCCACACTCCGTCTCAGAGCCCACCACCTCCTCCTCCTGCTTGTAAATGATGCTGTCGCCTGCCCAGCACCTGACTTTAGATGCCAGAAACTAATGCAGTTCATACTCCGTCTCAGCCCATCGCCTTCTGCTCCTTCTGTAAATGATGCTGCCACCTGCCCAGTACCTGACTTTGGATGCCAGGAACTAATGCCGTCCATACTCCGTCTCAGCCCACCGCCTCCTCCTCCTGCTGTAAATGATGCTGCCGCCTCCCCAGTACCTGACATTAGATGCCAGAAACTAATGCCGTCCAAACTCCATCTCAGAGCCCACCGCCTCCTCCTCCTGCTCTAAATGATGCTGCCGCCTCCCCAGTTCCTGACTTTAGATGCCAGACGATATTGCCGTCCACATTCCGTCTCAGAGACCACCACCTCTTCCTCCTCCTCCTGTACCCAGTACCCAACTCTAGATGCAAGATACTAATGTAGTCCACGATCCGTCTCAGAGCCCACCACCTCCTCCTCCTGTTTGTAAATGATGCTGCCGCCTTGCCAGTACCTGACTTTAGATGCCGGAAACTAATGCCGTCCACACTCCGTCCCAGCCCACCGCCTTCTCCTCCTGCTGTAAATGATTCTACCACCTCCCCAGTACCTGACTTTATATGCCAGAAACTAATGCCATCCACACTCCGTCTCAGAGACCACCACCTCTTCCTCCTCCTCCTGCTGTAAATGATGCTGCCACCTGCCCAGTACCAAACTCTAGATGCCAGATACTAATGCCGTCCACACTTTGTTCCAAATCCCACCGCCTCCTCCTCCCAGTCCCCAGCTCTAGATGCCAGACTGGACTCCAGCTCAGCAGGGTCTTCTTTCCCCGCTGATTCCTCCAAGCACAATCCCTTTCATGTGGTTTCGCTATATAGTAGGTAGGGACAGATTGGAATCTCCCTCATCCATTTATGTCTCCAATGGCTACTGCTTCTACACTGTCCAAAAAAGTGATAGCCTTCAATGTTAATGCCCTCCTTGCTCCGTCTCAGGGCCCAACGCCTCCTCCTCCCAGTCCCCAGCTCTAGATGCCAGTCTGGACTCCAGCTCAACAGGGTCTTCTTTCCCTGCTGATTCCTCCAAGCACAATCCCTTTCATGTGGTTTCGCTATATAGTAGGTAGGGACAAATTGGAATGTACCTCATCCATTCATGTCTCCAATAGCTACTGCCTCTACAGTGTCCAAGTAAGTGATGGCCTTCAATTTTAATGCCCTCCTTGCTCCGTCCCAGGGCCCACCGCCTCCTCCTCCCAGTCCCCAGCTCTAGATGCCAGACTGGACTCCAGCTCAACAGGGTCTTCTTTCCCCGCTGATTTTTCCAAGCACAATCCCTTTCATGTGGTTTCACTATATAGTAGGTAGGGACAGATTGGAATGTCCCTCATCCATTCATGTCTCCAATGGAGGAAGCGGCAGGCTCTGAGACATAGTGTGTATGGCTGTGTTACTCCTCCTGCTCTTACTGCTTCCACCTGCCCACTGCCCAGTACCCAGCTCTAGATGCTAGACTAGACTCAAGCTCAATAGGGTCTTTTTGCCCCATTGATTCCGCCAAGCCCGTTCCCTTTTCATGTGGTTTCGCTACATAGTAGGTACAGATTGGAATCTCGTCGATCCATTCATGTCTCCAATAGCTACAGCTTCAACACTGTCCATATGGGTGATGGCCTCAACCTCTAATGCCGTCCTTGCTCCTTCTCAGGGCCCAACGCCTCCTCCTCATGCTGTAACTGATGCCGCCTGCCCAGTTCCCAACTCTGGATGCCAGTTACCAATGCGGTCCCCGCTCCGTCTCAGTGCCCACCGCCTCCTCCTACTGTTGCTGCTGCTGCCACCTGTCACTTGTAACGTATAACAGAGCTGTGTAGCTGGGATATTTTTGGACTGAAAGACTGCCCCCAGAGACCTCTGCCTGTACTCTGAAGCCTGTGTATGGCTTGTAACAAAGCGGTGAAACCTGGTGGCTAATTTTGGGACTAGAGGAGCCCCCTCATGTCCCTCTCTGGCTGTACTCGGCGACCGTGTAAAATCAGGTATGTTCCCTTGGCCGACCCATAAAATGGCACGAGCTATTCGACCAAAACTACTTGCCAGCAACAGAAAAAAGACTTCCTTATTTCATTTTTACTTGTACAGTGTTGTGCGGAGTTGGGAGAGTCATGACGTCTTTCTAAATGTATTTATAGGCTGTAGAAGCTCTCCACTGACCTGAATAACAACCTGAATTTTCCCCCCATTGACTTTAATGGAGTTCGAATTCGATGTTCGATCACCCGAATAATTATGCATTATTCGACCGAATAGCGGTCGAATTAAATAGTGGCCTATTCGACCAACACCAGATGTAACACCTCTTTTAATGACTCCTCATTGAAACAAGATAATACAATGCTTGAGAAGTTTTTCAAGGAGAAGCAAACACCTGTTGTAAGCAGGGTAATGTGAAGGTATTCCAGGCATTTTTTATCAAATTATCACAAGCATAGGGATACTAATATTGATTATTAAATATATCTCTTCCTGAAGTTTTGGAACCAGATTTTGTCCTGCAAAAATCTCAGCAAAGATAGGTAAATTCACCTAGCAGTTGAAGGTTGTGCCTGGTCACACTGGCCCTGATTTATCAATGGAATGCGCGTACGCACGCGCCAATATACAAGGCGTTTTTCCACGGGCCAGAGCCGAGTGCTAGTACAAGCACCTTCATTTGCCAGCCAGATTCCTGCCTTGATAAATGAGCAATAGGGGTTGCGAATCTGCCAATTAAGGTGATTAGTTTTCAGCTGCGCGATTAAGGAGGATCTGTTAAGCTGTCAATGGTGAGGTCATACCCTGTTTCCCCGATGATAAGACACTGTCTTATTTTTTTTTGAAGGCCAAAATATGCTCTAGGGCTTATTTTCAGGGGGATGCCTTATTTACCCATGAAGAAGACTACAGTACACAGTTATTCACGGAGTCACCCACCGCACCACGCGATTCTGGTAAGTAATCGGTGGGTGGCTTATTTGCGGGGGGGGGGCTTATTTTTCATTTTTACCTAAAAAGGGGGGGCTGTCTTATTTGATGGCCCTGCCTTATCATCGGGGAAACACGGTAGCAATTAATTAGCGCACACCTGCTCTCTGTTCTGTGCGCATCTACAGTCCATTACAGGTAAATTAGAATGTTTAATGCTTCATCTTCTTTTGGGTAAGTGCTACTTTTTTAGGTTGCATTGTACTCATTCACAAAATTCATTAATTTATTGTTACATTTGTTGCACTGTTTTCATACTTTTTCTTTTGCTTTGCAACATTGCAAACTAATTTAGATAAAGCTGTATATACACTAGTAAACACTTCATAATATGTCATCACACAATAGTATGAATTGTAAAAAATTGTCACCAAGCATTTGTGATCTAATTAAAATGCCATTGTAGTTTGGCTTTATAGAAATCAAATAATTGAAAAAAGGATTATTGCCAAAGATGTATCAAAAAACATTTAGTGATTTCACTTGTGTATGTATGTCAAAATACATTTAAATGCAAATAAATACTTATGCATTTTCATTATTTTTATTTAACTGGACTGGTTTGTGAGGGTGGGGTCATCAAGTAAGTTTGCTTGGATGGTATGCATTGATGTGACTTTGTAATCCTCATTATTGTTTCATCTTTTGCTGCAATGTTTTTGTGCTTGGTTTGTAATGACAGTTTCTGTTGTTTAGCAAATCTTCTGCAATGTTTTGTCATTTTTTTGAAACTAATATTCAGTACAAATATCTGCATGGTTTCCACTCCGAACTGCTACTTGAACCCTTTTGCATTTGTCCCATTTTCAAAGTCATTTTGTCACATATTGGTTTTTGAATGTATTATGTACATATTTATTACTCTGACATTTGCACTCATATTAATTTGCTGCCACACAACTCCTCTGTTCATTTGTGGTAGTAGTATAGGTTTGTTGTCATTGTGCTGTGCTGCCTGATTTTAGCACTATTGTATACAAACACACTTCCACTTGCTGTCCAAATGGGTTGTCTAGCTGAGTTGCACACTCATTCTAACACACCTGATGGTGGTGGAAGGAGTTCCAGGTTGCCAAGCACAACATCAAACCACATTGATTGCCAAAGTCACAAGCAGGGTCAAGCACTCTTAGATACCAGATAGTGTGCTTTATTTATGTGTTTACATGAATAACATAGTATTAGTCATTTTGTATAGAAAAATACCAGGGACAATTTAACTTAGTGCCAAACATATTTTATTGCTTAATGCTAACAAACTCATTTTTTCTGCTCCTCAAACAAATGACCAGAATTCCAAAAGGCATTTATGCCTGTCCCACCAGGTCATCCATGACCTGTACATCTTTCTGGTAGGTAAAATTGCAGCAAAAATCATGAGAAGCTAGGCTGTGCCAAGAATGACGAGGCTCCTGGACTCTCTATACATTTTAGAAAGGGTGTCCTTTCAAACCACGTCGCCCTTAATCTGTGCACTGAGCCAGTCTACAGTTTCCTGGGTGTTTATGAAGGTTTCAATGCCATTTTAGACCTTGGCCCACTATATATTCACTTCCTCACATCATCACATCATCTTAAGAGTGGAGGAACATAAAGGTGTATTTCTTCTTTAACCGGAAGCAATATCATCCACGAATGTACAGTAGTCTGTTATGTGACATTCCAGAGGCTTGGCATCACCGCAGAGGGAAGTTATCGCCCTGTAAAGAAATAGATTACATTATTAGGATGTGTTAATCATGCTTTAGTGGTAACTACATGCTGCTGGGTTGTATTTTTTGCATGCTTTTCTGGCTGCATAAGCAATGCTTGCCCAAATCTAAACTAAATTGCACTCTGCCCTGGTTTGGCAATGTGTTTTTGTAAAGTGTCACATAAAGGTCCAGCTCTTACACAAATATGTCTGCTATTTAATTTCCCAAATGATTAAAGTGTGCTTTCTATGACTTCAACTCCTAGGTTGGTTTGTAACCCAAACATGATGTGCCGAAATATGTAATGCATGCATTGTAAACATATGTAAATACTCAGTCGCAAAGACATTTAGCCATAAGTTCATAACTGACTCGACGGCCCTCTGCTGTGCTTTGGGAGCTGGAGGCAGGATGTTGATGTACCTCTGGCTCGAGTTCCTCTGGAATGTCCCAGGAATCCTCATGGTGCAGGCACAGGTTATGCAGGATGCAGCATGCCATGATGACTCGGGCAGCTTTCCATGGTGCGTACAGGAGCTCACCACTGAGAAACAGTGCTTTTAGCAGCCCAATGGTGTGCTCCAAACTCCCCTGGCTTTTATGCAGAGCCTTGTTGTAATTATGCTCTGCTTCAGACCCGGGGTGATGCACAGCTGTCATAAGCCATGGAAGCTGCTCGTATCCTTTGTCAGCTGTAAAAAAGACAAACATAATACATGTTAGTTCTTGGTATAGTAAGTGTTCTGTGAATGCAGTGTAACACTAGAGTTTTTTTTACAAAGGTAGTTAGGGTTGTGCCCTCCAGTCACTTTATTGCTTTTTGGTTGTTAGTAGACATTGTTACTACTGATTACCACACTGAAGTACTGTGAGCTGTGAACATAGTAATTATACTAGGGCTTCCGGGAATATCTGAAAGTTAGTTCTTCCCCCATGCTCCCTATATTGTACTATATTTATAAACTAATTGCTAAATTAGATGTCACAAAATATGATATATATACAATATAGGTCAAGGGACATGGCAACATAATAGGTGTCTTTAGGATTTGACTACTGTTATTTGTATTACAGTAATGACATTATACATTACCTATTAACCAGCCCTCAGGCATTTCTCCAGAGATGAATTTCTGGTAGAGGGCTGTCTGACGGAGGATATAGGCATCATGGCATGATCCTGGGAAACCTGTGCGTCCACTCATGATTCTCCTGTTGGCATCACAGACTATTTGTACAGTGTACATTTATTCAGTGAATTATATCACTTCCGGTTGCAAAAGGCGATTTCCTGCAGTTTAGGGGCCTGAATTGGCACATGGGTGCCATCGATGGCCCCCAAAACATTAGGAAATCCCGCTTGCCTGAAGAAATCCACCTTTACCTTCCTCCACTCCTGAGCTGTTTGAGGGAAGTGAATATATAGTGGGACAAGGTCCGCAATGACATTGCTGACCTTCGTAAAAACCCTGAAACATGTAGGCTTGCTTAGTCCACAATATAAGGCCGAGGAGGTTTGAAAGAAACCCCTTCCTAAAATATACAGAGAGGCCAAGAGCCTGGTCATTCCTGGTACTGCCTGGCTTCTCTTGTTTTTTGGAGCAAGCTGTACAGGTCATGGATGACCTGGCAGGACAGGCAGAAACGCCTTTTGACATCCTGGTCACGTAATTTCCCAAGGTGGCTATGCGCCGAGAAAATGCGTGGCTCCTGGACCCATCTCAAAGTTGAAGCTTGCTCCTGTGGTTGTTGTTGTTGCTGCTCCTCTTCTGCAGTAACAAGCAGTGTTGCGTTTGATACCACAACAGCAGTGGTTAACAGCAAGTCTACTTACAAACCCTGCTCCATGACGACAACAACAAGCAAAATTCTCATCCCGGCGCACATTTATCTCTATACACACTGTATCCCTATAAATGTGCACAGAGCTTCTTAGCTATTCTGCATGCAAACAAACACTTTACAAAGACAAAAAAGAACACACAAACCAGAAGGTTGATACAAGAAAAACGAAAAGTAAGAATACACCATTTACTTTATTCCTCCAAAAAATGTTTTTGGTGTGTTGTCCCAACACCCCTTTATTTTCTTCTTTCTAGTAACATGGAGCCAAGGAGAATGGCCACCACCACCGTCGCTGCTGCCGGCTCTGCCACCACCACCACCACCCCAGGGTCTTCAGTCCATAGACCAACAGGCAGTTCCCTCAGGCCAGCAGGCCAAGTAACATCTAGGCCCCTGGCCCCTCAACCTGGCACCTCTGCAGGTTTGAGCTGGACCAGGGATTCTGCTTCCAAGGCAACCAGCTTCACTTCTGAGCAAAATACAACCATCATGGAGTCCTACGTACAACATTTTCCACGACTCTGTGGGGGCTTGAACCCCAAAAACTCTCATGCTGTAAAGCAGGGACTCTGGGAGGAAACTGCCAGAAGTGTAAATGCAATGGGCAGTACACAATGGACCATTACCCAGTGTCAAAAACGTGTGAGTGACATCTTCAGACATGTCAAAAGGCTCCTGAGCACAGAGGCCAGAACGAATGGGACCTATCATGAACATCTTGTGCAGCATCTCAGAGAATATGAAAGATTGGCGTTGCCATTCATTGGGCCAAAACTGTGATAGGGGTGGACTACTGGGATGACTCCGATGCTTGGAAACCATGTAAGTTCAATCCTTTTACATTACATAATTACCAATGTGAATTGATTTTTGCATTTTGTGGAATTGCAACAGTTTAGTAATTAGCATTGAGAACAAAATAGGATTGTGTGTTTTACGTATTTATGCTTGGGGGTGAAATATGAGATCATTTTTTTAAAATGACCTCTTTAGTGTATTTTTACCTTCTTTTGACTTGTGTTGACAGTGTGTGTATTTCAATTTTTTTTTACAATAGCACGCCCTCTGTGCTTGGGGTGATGTGGATGATGAGGATGTCACTTTGCATCGAGATGACACTGGGCTTCCAGTGTAAGATGAACCTTCATGGTATATCTTGTTTGACATTGTGCACGTGTCTCTAAACATGTTTATAACCACACTTGTGTAAAATGAGTGTTTAATTTCACACAGTTTTGGCTCTGGGAGTGTTGTGTGGTTAGATTTGTGCTGAACCGATCAATCCAAATGAACTTGGGTTACAGTCAAGCTCACTCAATTTCATTTGTTTTTGTGCTTTATTTATTAGATCACCATCTACAGGAGGAGGTTGTTGATCCACTGCAGAGAAGCCTGTAGGACAATACAGGTAATTTGGTTATTGTGTGTGTTCAGCCTTCCAAAAGCTAAGTAATAAACTTTGATCTTTCTATAATATATCTATATCTATATAGGATTTGTTAAGTTTTCTTGGGAGATGTTTCTGGTGCAGCCTTCCTTTGGGAATGTGTGAACTTAATATGTCAAAAATAATTTTGCCTGTGCAAAATATTGGGGACTTTTGATATGTGAAGACTTGTCACCACATTCATTCATTTTATTGTGATATATCATGTGCCTTTGTAGAACATCCATGTCTGCTGGTTTCTGGTTCTGAAGAGTTTTCATGGGCCGCATCCACTGTGAAGGTAGGCAAGAACTGGTCCATTAGTGGTTTATTTTGGGATGTGTTGGGGGAATGAACCTTTCACAATGTGTTGCATTTGTGTTTTTTTTGTTTAGGGTCCCTCAGATGGACATTTACTACAAGAAAAAGAGGAGACACCTGAGGTTTTCCTTAAGCAACCCATGTTTAATGTTTAGGATTTAGAATAAATGTATCTAATGGGGTTGGGGTGGCGGTGGTGGTGGGGGGCTCAGAAGCTCCTCAGGGATGGCTGCCTCCATCGATGTGGAACTGGCTGGGTTTGTGGAAGAAGACCCAACAAATAGGAGAGGTAAGTACTGACCAATTGTAACAGTATATTATACAGCTAGTTCCTAAATTGAACAGTGCTAACAATTCAGGTTATCTCATCTCATCTGACTGTTTTGCTGTTTACACCATGCCAAACAAGAAAGAAAGGTTATTCCTGGGGCCAAGCTAATTATGGCTATGAAACTAAAGTGATGCAGTTTGGTGTCAATGAAGGTTGTGGGTTTTCACAAGGGACAAATTTTTCTAAGTGACATTTAACCTTTGTCTTCTGTTAAAAGCTGCCTAGACATGAAGCTAGTCATATACTCCTAATGCTACTTAATTGAGCTAGGCATAAAAAGCTATCTCCTACTTTATTTTCATGGTTCTAAAGGAATGTTCACAATACTTACATTCAGATGAGGAACTTGTGTCCTGTGGAGAAGGTCCTGCAGATTATTGCAGAACCTCTAAATGATACTTTTTGCCAATGTCCAAAAATTCTGAGCAAACATTTGTCAGTACAACTATGAACAACTTAACAACTCATGTCTATTTTTGTTCATGCTAGCCAACAACCTAGAAAGAACCTTCATTTGATGCATGATTATTGACTCGAAGCTACATGAAATCTTGCTAGATCTTCTTTGTATTTGTAACCAAAATTGGTGAAAGTAGTGTGAGAATGTGTTGAATTGCAACATATGTTACAAAAGTTGATTCTAAGGTTAGCTTACAGGCAATCTCTTTGGCCTCGGCCGCCTCCTCTCCTTTATCGAAGGACTCTGGCTCCAGATGTTGGGCAGCGGGCTCCTCCTCTCCCAGGGATGGCTCCTCCACCTCTATGACTGGCTCCTCCCCCAGTGAAGCCTCCGCATACCCTGGGGATGTCTGCTCCTCCTCCACCTCCTAGGGGACGGCCAGTCGCCTGTGTGACCACTTGTTGATTTTTGGAATATTTATCTGCATAAATTTGGATGTTATATCCCCTATCAATGCATATAGATATTCAATAAAAGAAGGTTCATGCACAAATTATAGCTAGTCACTCAAACAGTTTAATTAAAAAAACAAGGTGAAACAAAGTACACAGCAATATTATTTGATATACAGATATAGGAACTTTAATCAATGATATATACAGTACATGGAAATAAGGTTATTAGTGGTAAACCCCTGTAATATTCTAATAATGCTTGGTACACAAATCAGTAATTACAAAATGGCAAAGTAATGCAGTAATACTATAGACACCCATAAGACTACAATCAGGAATATCTTATAGCTATCTGCTAAAAGGTTAATGGGTACCTCAGGAGCCTACTTCCTTCAGAAGAGGACTCCATACCAGCTTACCTAAGGGGACCCTCGGGAGACAAGGAGAGCAAGCAAGCAAGAGAGGAGAGATCTGAATTCACTCAGTTACCATTTTATATAGTTAATTCCCATTAGGTATCCTTGAGGCTCTTGGATTGGTTACTGGATGTGATCCGTAAGATGACTATTGGTTACTGTAACTTCAGGAATTTACTAGACCTCCTAGCTAAGTTGATATGGGAAGCTGCAGGTAAAGCCAGGTGGGATCATCTAATTTTAGTTGTCACCAAAAGGTCTGGATGGGCCGTCAACACAGCCCATCTGTTCAGTTATGCCTCCATCTTCTACTGACTCAGGCTTGATGGATTTATTGCCCCATGAAGGCCCTACTGGTGATCTGTTTGTTAAGGAAAATAGGTCTCGTTTCCTGTTTTATCATCTGTTTGTTACTTCTGTGAAGTCTTGGACTTGGAGACCTCTAGGAGTGCCAGAGGCCAGTACAAAGATAAAAGGTTTCATGTTTACCCACAACATTCCTGCACCTTTACACATACACTATATATACATATATATCTATCCACAAATATCTATAAACAATCATGAGGTGCAACAGACACCCGCTTGCTGCTATTGAAGCACTAGCCACACTAGGACAAGGATTGTTTATGTCTGGATTGCATTCATCAATCTCAGTTCTTCAGTTATTACCATATTTCTTCGAAAGTTAGAATTAGGTTTCTGATATGTTAAAAAGAGAAAGGCAATATAAGTAGTTCCTCGCAGTCTATTGAGCTTTCCTAAACAGTCCATAGTTTTCATAATTGTGGTGGAAAAGTCCAATATTATAGATTTATAGGATTTATGCCCAAGCAATCCATCAATCAAGTCCATCATAGGCATGGGCACTCTGTGCCTTTATTTGAAGTATTTCTTGACTGCAGACACTCAGTTGTAGGTTGGTAGGCTTTGGAATCCGTCTGTCTCCTAAAGGATACTTAGGGCACATGCATTAACATAGGCACATATCACTTTCAGGAGAAGCATATGTCAGGCCTATTGGGCATTTCAAACTTATGTCAATAATACTTTGAGTACTCAGGATTGTTCTTGTAAATGATAAAATATACTAAGACATAATACCGAGACCTGTCACATTGATTATACTATATTATCTATATATCTATACTACCAGATACACTACCTGTAGCCATCACCACATCATCAGACTACACACATTTCATCAGTCTGGCAGTATGCCTGCCAATCCCTTTGCATGCCTTCTGCTGTGAATCCTCCCCATCTGGGCTGTATCAGCAATACTGACAGTGTACTGGAATATGGGTCTAGCTTGGCCGGATCCCGAGCTGGGGATTGACCATTACCTTGTGAAGCAGACACTTTACAAGAATATGCGTCCAGTCTGGCAGAGTCCCAGGCTGGGGACTGACTATTACCGTGTGCTGCAGACCGCAATATTGCACATACCTCATGGCTTGGGCACTCAGGTACACTGAATCCTCTTGTTCCTCTGGGACGGGTCACATTGATAGGCAATAGCAAGGAAGCAAAACAAGTTCATCCAGAAGCCAACATTGAAGTAAAATCCAGAAAAGTGTGTCTCAGGAAGATGTCCTCAGTGGAGGCTAACCTCAGGCAATGGTAGCCTAAGTACAATGATACTGATTTATATCACTCACTATTCAAGGGCTCATCAGTCTAAGTATATCTGCACTCATAAACAAGTCTGATGCGTTTACCTCAATTTAATCAATATGGCACATAATAGAACTCCACTGGCAAGTTGCTCGTAAACCATACTCAAACAATCAATAAAATTGTGAACAACTGAACCACCCATTATAACCAATTGGGAATATTTTCCTAATGTGGGGTAACTCTGATTACAGGTATGACCAATGTAAGGGGATCTTCTTAGATAATGAAAAAAAATATTTTCAATATCAGGTGTGAATCAAGTCAGGGAACCTTCTCAGATTATGGGAAAATATTATTAATATTAAGTACACCTATCTCCCCCCTTGAGTAACTTCCAGTAAACACACCTGCCACTTTGAGTAAATCGCAAACAAAGGAATATAGATCAGACATAAAATAAAGAAAATAGAACTGTGTGCTTTTGTCAGAGACATTCTGACAAAACAACAATACGGTAAAAATTCCAAAAACTTTAGCACACAGGAAAAATGGTAATATAGATTTATTCCTTCCTTAACTTCATTTCCTTTCTTAAACCATTCAACTTTTATTGTCAAGGAGCATTGAATCTATATTTTTAACCAAAAATGAAATGTCTGCCTTTTAAAAAGAACAACAGGACTTCCGGTTCCGGCGCCCCTCGAGCCACCAGCATGATCTAGCGGCTTCTGCTCGCCTCAGGGCTCTTCAGATAAAAAACCGGCACTACACCCACTCACCCGCCTTCTTCTGTTCCTCCGGTGCTGGGAGCCCGGATGGAACTGTTCCTGGAGCGCTCCTCTGCTGATGCTGCACACAGTCAAATGGGGTAGAAGGACAGGCTGAAGCATACTCCATCCAAGATGGCCACCGCTGCAGCAGCTACACGCGCCCCCAGCACAGCTTCTTTTTCACAGGTACACCATGATGCATTATCAGCTATTGATCACCCTAATCAGATTGCAGATGCAGTAGCAACAATTCTTAAGCCTACATTACAGGAGGCAATTGACTCTGCAGTGCAAAAAGGTATTATCTCCTTGAGAAATGATTTGAGAGGACATTCCCAAAGATTAGATGCCACTGAGCAACGCATTACATTAGTGGAAGATGATGTTACCTCCTCCAGGGCCATTATATTCCTGCTGGAGGCTAAAGCACAAGCCTTGCAAGACAAAGTAGATGACCTGGAAAACAGGTCAAGACGCAATAATTTGCGCATTGTTGGCCTGGGGGAAAGTATTAAACCTGCAAGATTGACGGATCTCTGCTCCAACTTAATACCACAATTGCTGAACCTTCCGAACGCTTGTAGAGTGGAACGTGTGCATAGATTGGGCCCTGCTCGTACGGAAAGGGCCAAACCGCGCCCAGCAATAGTGGCCTACTCACATTACACTGACAGAACCAAGATTCGCCAAGCATATCGCAATCTCCGAAACCTACATGTAGAGGGTGCACCCCTGTTGATATTTGCAGATTATTAAGCTGAAGTCTCACGTAAAAGGCGCAGTTTCCAGCAGGTGTGCTCTACTTTATACCAAAATAAAATGCGGTTTACACTAGCATATCCGGCGATTCTTCACTTCTCGGATGACCAAGGCCGCAAGTATTCTTTTACATCAGCCGAGGAAGCTGAGCAAATAGTTCAGGCTTTAGTATCAGATTCTGCATCAGCTCAATCGATTGGATCTAACGGAGGCCATACACCACCTCTACGCCCGGCAGCAAAATCTTCCATTCCGGTGTACTGTCCGAAGCAACATAGGAAATTGGGAACCTCGACTAAGAAAGCTCATGAGAGGATGAGATCCGAGTCACAGCTCCAGGCGGGATCATAAGGAAAGATGTTTGTAGTTCCTATTCTTGCATTTGTTGCAATGTTGCCTTCAAGATGCCTGTTGTATGAGGTGTGAGCCTATAATAGTTTCTGCACATATGCCCATGGAGACTCTTTAAATTTCGCATTTGAAGCAAAATTCATGCTTTTATGCTTAAGAGTGTAAGCTGACACAAACCTTCCCAAACTGGATAAGGATGCCATTTCCAACAAGCCTGTACCTGGAATTTGCAAACTTAAAAC
>NC_092871.1:42593239-42643747 GCF_032062135.1 Pyxicephalus adspersus
CGATGGAGGACGACGCTGGATGAGCACAGGGGGACCAGGTAAGTAAGGATGTACAAAATCTCGGGCTTAACCATCCTTGCAGTTTTTTTTTGTCCGAGCGAAGGTCGGGCTTAACTGCAAGGAGGTTAAATAAACTTTAAACCAAAACCCAAAATGTAAATAAAAATCAAGAACAAAAAGAGTAATGCCAGATAAGGTTATACCACTCTAGGCTAACACCTTTTGAAGAACAAAGACCTGATAGAACAAAGGGTCCTGCTCACACAGACAACAGTCTAATAAGAACAATGGTCAGTTTTACAGTAAATAGATACCAATGGAGGTTGATATCACCGATCACACCTCCTGCTGGGAACAAAAGGGCTATAGCTACAAGTTTTCCCGCCTAAACAAAGTAGTAAAACCTAACCACTGCTGACAAATAAACAAAAATCTTAAAATGCAATGGCTATCTAAACCAATCTCAAATTGTATCAATTTAGTCGAAAAAACAAAATGCTTTTGTCCAAAACAAAAAACATAGTTTCACTATATGTACTTTAGTACATCAATCAGACTTAATAATACCTGAATTTACCAACTAATATGAACATTACCATCCACTTATTTTGTTTTTTTTTACTGAAAACAGCACACAATACTTCACAGATTTACAATCCAACTTCTTATCCAACTAGCTTTGTAACAACAAACTTCAGTGAGGGGTTCTTAAACACCACTTTGTTCCTACTAACAACTTCTATAGTTCATACTGAGAAAATATCCCAGTTAATGATCCCAAGTGTATCCTGCCCTGCTAATTTAAACCGGTTTATTATAGGTACATCCAATGTTTAGTACACAAATAAGTAATTACAAAATGGAAAAGTAATGCGGTAATAGTATAAACACCCATAAGACTACAATCAGGAATATCTTATAGCTATCTGCTAAAGGGTTAGTGGGTACCTCAGGAGCCTACTGGCTGTAATAACAAAAACAAATATCCAAAATTATTAAGAGTAGTAAAGTATAGGTAGTGAAAAACAAACAGTTCTAGGCTAAACAATACTACTTTACACAAACAACAAACATTCTAAAACACCACTCCTTAACAAGAGGAGAAGACAAAATGCAAAACTTACCAGACAGGATGCGGTCCCCTACTTCACACCCCAAATTGGTCCATTTTCCAAAGAAAAAGAGAAACAAAATGTGAGTTATTTTGACAACAACCATATACCTCTTAAAAACAAAAAAAGAGATCTCTGATTGATATATTTTCTGTTGCAAATTGACATAGTTTGGTTGCAATTGTAAACTATTTGTTAATATTGTGTGTAGATATATATATGGGTATACTATTACTATTACTAAGAAGCTTCCGGTTGCCACCCCACCAAGCCTAATGCTAGTTAAACCATTGTAAAAACAATAATTGTGCTCCTAGATGTAAACTCTGTTTATCTGGTTATAGTGAAGCATTAGTAAGTGCCAGACCATTGCGTTAGGTCAGATAATGAAGCACATATGGATTTATTTTGTTGAAATGGGAAAAAAAAGTGGATAAATAGAAAACCCAGGAATTTCTATGTGAGACAGTAGAATGATGTGCCTTCACCAAAATCAGGATTGTGGTCTCAGCTATCCAGAGGACATTCTACCAGAAGGCTTCCACTGTCCTCCCGACAAAGAAAGATAATTTCCAGCCTTGCGTGATAGCGAGGAGGCTAATTAGTGCTCTTCAAATGATCTAGCTTTGATTGAGCTTAATGGGGTAGAATCATGAAGATTTTTACAAACCGTATATACACACATCGAAATATGTGCATGTGTATAGTTGTTAACAGCCAACTTTAGGTGCGTGGACCTCTACCCAGCTCTCATCTGCAGCTCTAATCCATTGAAAGAACAATAGAGGACGCTCCATTCTCAGCTGTCATTCGTGCAGAGGATTCCAGCTGCAGATAAGAGCTAGGCAGTGAGAACAGCGCAGCTAGAATGATATGGGGACACAGGCTGTCCCTCCCCCATTCTATAGCTGTGCTGTGGCTTCTATATAAAAAAATACTTGGGAAAATATATCCACTCTGTAGGCATGTGTAACAACATCATGGGCACAGTGTGATATCTGTGTATGGGAATTCTGCATGTCATATTTTGCAGCCTTACATCTCTATGTACAAGCACAGAGGACCCTCATAGATAATAATCCCAAAATATCTACAAAATCTCAGGCCACCAGATTTCAAACATTTGAAGATATGGGGATCCCAATTGCAAACACTATAGAAAATCCTTCATTGGGAATGCTTTTTCCAAAGCAAGTGCACATAGGAGTCCTTAATTGAAAAAGTGCCCCCCCCGGGCCCACTTACATAGAAAGGATCAAGTGTCCCCCCACTTGAACCTACATTTTCTGGTTTATGCACCTCACCATTCCCAATAAATTGGGGTTCCTTGAAATTAGGGTATAAATTTCGAGGTAACAGCCTATTTCTCCTTGCTACATAAGTGGCCTGAGGGGGGGGGGGGGGGGAGGAAAGGGCCTTTTTTACCTTTTGCCTTGCTTTTAAACAGCAATAACCTCCAAGAAATGTGGTTGAGTAGTAGATAGTAGGATCCTCAAAATAGTAGTTATAAACAAGGGTTTAGGACATGTGAAGGATTAAAGATGGTGAGTTCTTAGGCTGAGGAATATGAGAAGCAGCCTTAAAACACATTTAAATGTGCAAACATCCATGATGCACAAAACACATTTAAATGTGCAAACATGCTTGATGCATAAAAACACATTTAAATGTGCAAACATGGGCAAACATGTATGCTTATTCTACTAAAAAGAATCCCCCTGCCCCCCGCTAAAACTTTTTAAAAAAATCACTTACCTGAATGATGAAGTGCAGGTCCCTCTCTGCAAACAATAGGTGCGGCATGATGATAACGCATATATGAAACTTCGTCTTTACTCCCGTCTACTGAAAAACGTGCCCACGCAACGCATTTGGACAAACGCCTGCTTTATGCGCAATGTAACCGTTGTTATATGTTGTGCATAGGTATGTGCATATTATTATTTCATATTTTTATACTTTTTGTATTTATTTTTTGTTATGTTTCTGTTAAGGCGATTTCTTGCTGATCCCAGATCAGGTTCCCTCTCTAATATAAAAATGCAAAATATAGCAAAAAACACAAAACCCACTTAACTTCAAGACTCAGCAAAATTACACTCCTTACATTTCCTTCCTTTTATCCTTAAACAAAGGATAACTATTTGACTTCATAGCTTTGTTCCTTTACATGCAAAAAAACAGTTTCAGGTTCTTCAGCATACATAACTCGAGGAAGCTAAATGATTCTAGATTTGCATATTGACAATAACAATTTTAGGGAGTCAAAGGTTTGACAGTTATTACAAAAGTTATAGGGGTCATGAGATAAACGTATATCACTTTCAATAACATCAGTGTCATTTTAGACATTGCTAAAGACTTCAAGCAGTATGCTGACTGGAGTGGAGACAGCAATCAAACAAGACATTAACATATCCTGAGTACTATGCACATCAGATAGGCAAAAACTATAACTATTATATTTCTTTGGCATGATGTTCTCATATGTTACCCTAGAAATCAGTCCAATCACTAAACTTAAGTCTTCGCTGGTGCATAGACAGGGAAGAGTAATTCTTCAGGTTATAGCTTGTTTGAGGACAAATGAAGCGCAAGTCTTGAGGGTGACAGTGGCAAATTGTCGTGACCCATACAAGACAGAATATGATAATCAGGGCTCCAAAACTGCAGACAAGCATCCAGGCTGGTACTCGTGGATCAAGAAGCATCATCTTGGAGCTGGATCGGCGGTGTCTTTTTACTCTTGAGGCGTTTATCCAGGTGGGTCCTCCACTGGTCAGCATGGCTGTTTTAGTAATGGCATGCACGGTGACTGGAGGTCCAAAGGGCGGATCCTAGGATTTGTGCTTGTGCAGAGCTATAACCAACACTACATCTCCAGGTATGAATAGGTGCGTCCGTTGATCTGTAGGGAGAGGAAAAGAAAAAGAGATATCTCCGTAGTTGCTGTTCAATTATTCATTTACCTTAGCTACATATTGCTCTTGGATTTGTCGGAGATTCCTGGGTAATAAAATAAAGGGTCCTTAGCCCAGGTCTTCCCATTAAAATTTCAAAAGGTGACAGCTTATTAACCGGGTTGGGTGTCATTCTTATTTCTGCTATTACGGCTGGTAGATATTGGTCTCACTTATGAAATGTTCCTCCAGTTCGTTTCCTAAGTTTGTCTTTTAATGTCCTATTCATCCTTTCTACTACTCCAGCACTCTGGTGGTGATATGGGATGTGTAACTTCCATTCTATGTTCATCATTTTTGAAATTTCCTGTGTGACTTTAGAAGTGAATGAACTGAGCTTATTCTCACTGGGCATCCAAATCTGGGGATGATCTCCTTGCATAGTATTTTAGCTTCTGTCCTTGCATTTTTTTCCTGACTACAAAAGCTTCTACCCACATGCTGAATCTATCTGTAATGGCTAACATTATATAACATCCATTGGCATGTCTGTTTAAAATCAATTTGTAACTCTTGAAATGGACCCTGTGGAGGTAACTAATGTTCATGTTGTCCTGTTTTCTTCCCTTGCACATTATTTCTTGCACATGTTAAACAGCGGGAAAGTATAGCTTGCGTGTGTTTCTTTAAATTTTGGGCACAAAAGCACTTGTTTATTTCTTGTGTTGTGGTTTTAATGTTCTTGTGTCCTATACCATGGATTTAAAAAAACAATGAGGGGTACTGCTATTTGGGGTAGCCCTACTATTTTTCCTTTTGACCAGATTCCAAAGGAATCTAAGGTCAATCCTTCCTTTTCCCAGAATCCAATGACCTGTGAGTTGGCAAAGGACTGTAATTGTGTTAGAAGCCTGTAGCTGTGCAGTGAATGCTGGCATAACTTTATAACCCGACAACCTTTGTGCTGTTATGTGTTGAGCGGTTAAATTCTTAAGCAAGTGTAGTACAGCATGGGATGTGTAAAGTATCGTCTCGTGACCCAAAGTTAGAAGTGAGACAATTTCTACAGCCATTGCACATGCCGCCAGCACAAGCAGACAGGCTGGCAATGCCTTGCACAGTAATAGGCAGTATCTTAGAGACATATTCCACAGACCTCAATTTACCTACATGCATCTGAGCAAGCACAGCAGCCACGGTTTTACAATTCTCTCTTGCATACAATGCAAATGGTACATTGAAATTTGGCTTTCCTAATGCAGGGGGAGAGGTGGGGAATTCTTTTAACACCACATATGCTTTAGTCATTTCATCAGACCAGTGAATGTTGTTAGGGGCACTGGGGTGGTACTAGGATGGAGCTGTGAGTCCAAATACAAGCAGTCAAGGATCCAGTGTCTGCAAAAATTGATCATGCCAAAAAAGCTGAGCAGCTGTTTCTTTGTCTGTGGGCAAGGCGGAGTGGTAATGGCATTTACATGGCTGGGGGCCAGCAGCCGGGATCCTGGGGTTAAAAGCATTCCCAGGAATGTGACCTGTTGCAGACAGAACTGAACCTTTTCTGCAACACCCTTTTCCAGAAAACAACAATGACACCGTGTCCCTCTGACATACCTCCTGAGAGGGGCTACTGTATATAACAATAAAGTGGAACCATGCTGCGGCTGCCAGTTGGCAAGAACCTGCTGGAGAACAATTGAGAAGACTGCCGGGGAGTCAACAAAGCCCTGGGGCAAGTGGCACCAAGTATATTGTTGTCCCTTGAAAATAAAAGCCATAAGGGGCGGAGTCTCAGGTGACAATGGTGTTGAGAAAAATGCATTGACCAAATCAATAACACTGTAAAATTGGGTCTCGGGCTGTACTGCTGTAAGGATGGTACTAAGATCTGACATGACCAGTGTTAGGGGTGTGATCAGCTCATTGATGGCTCTGAGATCCTGTGTAAAGCGGTATGAGCCATCTGGCTTTTTGACAGGATTTACTAGAGTATTGCAAGGAGAGCAGGTTCTCTTAAGTATGCCTTGCTGGCAGAAAGATTGAATCATGGGTGCTAAGGAATCTTCCTTGCCTTTAGTTAAAGGATACTGGTTTTGGTATTTTTGTGTATGTGGTTTTGTAAGTGATATGGGGTGCAGTCCAGGTGTTCCACAGCATATGGTCTGGTGGGAACTGTAAAATCTAATAAGGGCAGTTGCAAGGTTGTATTAACATAAATCCCTCCCTATGGGTGAACAACCAGTGACATTCCCAGATATGCCATCAAGCCTTCCTAACAGGTTAACTGGACAACTAGGTAATACCTTGAATGAGTGATGTGTAATGTATTCTCTGTTTTCTACAGTGTATTCTATGTACTGTACATATGGGAATACGAGGTTTGCGTTTTGGGGGTGATGACTCCGTTTATTCCCACAGAGGGTCCACCAAGTGTAGATGAACCTGACCAGGACTGGAGGACAGAACAAGTCGCTCCTGTGTCTACAGAAGTCTGTCAGGAATTGTCCTACTTCTAATGTGTTTATTGGGTTTTCTTGGGTTTTCATCAGCCTGGTCAGAGATCTCTAACATAGTGATGGTGTAGTACCTGTACATGGGGTTTGGATGACTTAGGCAGCTCAAAACATCCTGCAGCATCCTTTGTTAATAACTGGGCAAAATGTTTGGGGCATCTAAAGTGCTCCAGTTGTCAATAATCATTTTGGCAGTGTGCCCATATGCAGGAATCATTCCATTAATCAGTGACTCTTACATTTTTTCCTGGCTTTTGCTTGCATGCTAATGCAGTGGCCATGGATTTCCTATCTCTGTGTAATCTTACAAACTCAGTGTGTAACTTTCTATAACGTTTTATAGTGTGCTTCAGTTATAAAGGGAATAATCATTTACATTTGTTTGTGCAGGAGTTGGGATGGATAGGGACATTTTAAGTTCTCTGTTCCATTTTTCAGGTGTGCTGTAAAGGGGTGAGTATAATAATCTCTTGCTCTACAGTTAACTTTATAGGGGGCATCCCTGTTTTCAGGTTTCTAGCACACTTTTATATGTTTTTTTACATGTTTCTTCTAGGGGTCTTTAGGTTAGAGGGTAGATAGGAGTCTGTAGGTTAGAGGGCAGAGGTAGAAAGGAAAATTTCCACTTACCCGATCCTGGTCTTTTTAAGGTAGGTAAATATCCCACTTCTGACACCAAACTGTTAAGGCTATTTCTTGCTGATCCTAGATCAGGTTCCCTCTCTATCGTGGCCTCTGTTTTCATTGCGTTGGGAGCAGTGAATAACACACAAGCAGCTCAAGCATGTAGTTATATCACTTTTCAAAACTTTAATATCACATCGCAGTTTATATAGTCAGACAACAAGATGGAAGACACTTAGTAGTTAGTCAAAAACAAGAAACTTAATTAACAACTTTGTTGAGCAAGATGTTTCAAGGTAGGAAGCCTCAAGGTAAGAATGGACCAAATATTGACCTACTGATAAGGAAAATATAACTAGTTTCGACACAACTCAATTATCTGCAAAATATAGCAAAAAACACAAAAACAACTTTACTTTAAGACTCACAAAATTACACTTCTTACAGTTTCTTTTTGGAATTATGGACTAACATGCTGGTTTGTATACTTTGTGCAAAACATAAGTTCTTGCTTTTCAAGCCGTTTATTTAGTTTGAATTGCATGTTAGGCATTGCCCAACTATATATTGACTTACCTTACGCTTGGTAGTGGAAGCACATAAAGGGGGGTTCCCTCCTTTAACCAGAAGCAATATCATCCATGAATGTTGCTTGGAGACAAGCCCATGACATCAGAAATCATAGGAAGAAATAGGCAATCTTTTCAATTTGAATCATGTTAAGCAATATGGCCTAAAATTCCTCATTGCCTATTTCTGCCTATTTCTTCCTATAATTTCACTTTTCTATGTATATGTACACACATAAATGCATACATACAGATATATATGCATGTATGTACATACACGAGTGCACATGAAACAAATATACACCTAAAAAGAAAAACTAATTGAACACTTTACACGCACATAATGGTTACATCACACTGACAAACTAACCATAAAAGGGAACTGCTTAAAAACAAGCATAATAGAATTTTTGCATTGGAGGTCCTGGGACATAGTAAAGGAGATCACAAAAACAAACCCCACAAAAAAAAAATACAAAATTTGGACAAAAACTTTATTCAATATAAACCTATTTGCTAAAAGCTCACATTAAAATATAGAGAACACACAGATAACACTAAATTTACATGACAAAATCAACCAAAAAAATACACATGTAAAACCAAACTTGCATATAAAGCTTAATTATTTCAAAGGTGGCCCCAAAAATATTGCATTCCAAAAATATTTACCAAACCAATACGCTATTTTGACCTATCAAGGGTGGAAAACTGGATCAGAAAATATTTATGCAGGACAAATGTTTAAAAACTTAAATATAGACATATTATTCAAATGAAACAATATGGCCACAAACACAAAAACATAGCATTGACATTGACTTCTTAATAGCAAAATGGACATTAAAACATTCAAACTACAAAAAACAAAAGCAGCTATTGTGCTAAATGGTAAGCAAAGTATCAAATGTAGCAACATAATTTAGTCCAACAAACAAAACAACAGCCCCTCCTTGACCCCCAAAAAATTAGGACAAAGGAAAAAAGCAAGTTAGACAACACCCTTCTAATTGCTCAATATAATGCAAACAGGTGTTGAAAATTAACATGCAATTGGGCGTGTGCGCAGTACCTGAAATTTGGTTGTTTGGTTTTTTGACAGTTGACATTCCATAATAATTTATTGATCCGATTCTTTAGATTTGTACACCAGTAAACAGCTATTGAATAAAAAATGAAAAAAGGAGTGGAAGATTTTTCTATAATATATTTCTAATTATTGAAGTATACAGTAATTACATTATACATTATCTACTAACCAGCCCTCAGGCATTTCTCCAGAGCTGAACCTCTGGTAGAGGGCCCTCTGACGCAGGATATAGACATCATGGCATGAACCTGGAAAACCTGTGTGTACACTCATGATTCTCCTGTTGGCATCACAGACTACTTGTACTTTCAGTGAATGATACTGCTTCCAGTTTCAAAAGGGGATTTCCTGTTGTTTAGGGGCCTGAATTGCCACATGGGTGCAATCGATGGCCCCCAAAATGTTTGGAAATCCTGCACGCCTTAAGAAATCTACCTTTACATTCCTCCACTTCTGAACTGTATGAGGGAAATGAATATATAGTGGGACAAGGTCCACAATGGCATTTATGACCTGCATAAACACCCTGGATACTGTAGGCTGGCTCAGGCCACAAACCAAGCCCGAGGTCGTCTCGAATGATCCCCTGCCTAATATGTAGAGAGTGGCCAAGAGTCTGGTCACTCCAGGCACAGCCTGGTTCCTTCTGGTCTTTGGAGCTATTTTGTCCTCCGGAACAGTGTACAGGTAGGTTATGGATGACATGACGTGACAAGCAGAACAACATTTTAACGTCATGCTCTCGCATGTCATCCAGGTTTGTCCGCTGTACAAAAAGTCACGGTTCCCTGACCCGTACAACAGTTGGGGAAACTACAATGTCCTCCATAATCTTAAACGGCAGAATACACTAATGCCTAGGCGCATATATTAATAACGTGTTCACACGTGCATACACCCACATAAACTTAGGCATGCCACTGCAACCCTACATATTTTCGGAGAAGTTGTTAGCTCTTCTGTTTGCAACATTTCACAAGCCTTAACGAAACAAAACAATAGGAAATACAAAAAAACAGATATATTTAAGGTAGGAATCTACCATTTAGTTGCTTCCTTCAAAATCTGTTTTTTTGTGTTGTCTCATAACTGTTTTTCTTTTTTTCCTCCTAAGACCATGTATCGTCCAGCACGAAGAATAAAACACCCCTGACAGCAGCACCACTGCTGGAACCAGCACCACCAGGAGCACCACTGGCACTACCACCCCAGGGCATACTCTAGCCCATAGACTAGCAGGCAGCTACCTCAGGCAAGCTAGGTTGCCTAGACATCCAGGCAAAAAAATATCTAGGCCCCTGGGCCCTCAACCTAGCACCCCAGCCAGTTTGAGCCAGTCCAGGGATTCTGCTTCCAAGGCATCCAGCTTCACTCCTGAGCAAAATGCAGCCCTCATGGAGTCCTACATCCAATTTTTATTCATCGATTCCGAGGGGGCGTGCACTCCCAGACCTCCCATGGTGAAAATCAGGGACTCTGGGAGGAAATTGCCAGGAGGGTTAATGCAGTGGGCAGTACACAACGGGCCATTACCCAGTGCCAAAAGCGTGTGAGTGACATCTTCAGACACATTAAAAGGGTCCTGGGCACAGAGGTTGTAAGGAGTGGGACATATCCCCAACATATTATGCAGTGTCTCAGGACTTTCATTAGCTTTTTATTGTTCTGTATTTTTGCATTCTTTTTACTTGCATCAACAATTTATGTATTTCTAATTTTTGACAATAGTACCCCTTGAGATGCAGCAGTCCCCTCCTGCCCTCTCTGCTCAGGGACAGGAGATATTCGATTGTACTAAACATGCGTTATTTAGTGGAATTCAAACCACATTTCAGGAAAGAAAAATTTGATTCACAACAAATCCGAATTTCCTCGCGATTCTTGGTAACAAATTTTTTTTCTAAAATGTAACGAACAATTTTTTCTAAAATGGCGGCTACACGTGTGAGGACATGGGGCAAGGAACTCTGGGAAGGCAGGATGACCCATAATGCTATACATGCAGCCAATCAGCAGCCAGCCAGCCCTGTGATGTCACAGCCCTATAAATAGCTTCAGCCATCTTTGATTAAGACATTTTACAGCGTTCTGAGTGCAGGGAGAGACATGTGCAAGCGCTAGGGAGAGTGTTAGGAGAAACCTAATAGGATAGAAAATTTAAAAAAATGATTTATAAGTGCAGGGAAAGGATAGGGAGGAATCATTTCACAGCATCTTAGTGCAGGGAGAGACGTCAGAAGGCGCTAGGGACAGTTCTAGTAAAGCGATTTACAAGTGCAGGGAAAGATTTTTTGGGGATCCAAATAGGCATTATATAGCTCTGTCATTCCAGAAATGTATACATCCAGAAAATTATATACGCAGTTCACTGTTGCAGTTATTTGTGGGGAAAGCATTTAGTGACGTATTTCAGTACAAAAATAAAAATATATTCTCAGTTCACTTCTGCAGTTATATGTTGTGAAAGTGTTTAGTGAGGTATTTGAGTTCAAAAAGAAAAATATATACGCTGTTCTCTGTTGCAGTTATTTATGGTGCAAGCATTTAGTGGTCTATTTCAGTACAAAAAGAAAAATATATACACACTTCACTAGTACAGTTATTTGTGGTGAAAGCGTTTAGTGGCTTATTTCAGTACAAAAAGAAAAATATATTCTCAGTTCACTTTTGCAGTTATATGTGTTGAAAGCATTTAGTAGTATTTGAGTATCAGGATGAGGCTACAGAGTGGCACAATGACAAAGTCCAGAGGTGGCAGCGGCAGCAGCAGCATCAGGGGGAGTCCACAGAGTTGCACAATGACAGAGGCTGGAGGTGGTGTCAGCAGCATCAGGCGGAGACCACAGAGTGGCACAATGACAGAGTCTGGAGGTGGCGGCAGCATCATGAGGCTACAGAGTGGCACAATGACAGAGTCCAGAGGTGGCAATGGCAGGATCAGGCGGAGACCACAGAGTGGCACAGTGACAGAGGCTAGAACTGGCGGTGGCAGCAGCAGCAGCATCAGGCAAAGACCACAGAGTGGCAAGGTGACATAGTGTGTCGATGGCAGCATTAGCATCAGGAGACCACAAAGTGACCCGGTGACCGACTAGGGCAGTGGGTGGCGATACTAGTACCCGCTGACAAAGGTGGGTGAAAGAAGGAGCACTTAGCATCTGATGTGTGGCATCAGGAGGGTGGCAGCATCACAGTAGTAGCGGAGGCAGGTAGCCAGAAGAAACCGGTCTCTTTTGTCAAGGTTTGGGTGAGGCAGCATGGATCATCTAATCAGATGCATCAGGCATTGGTGGGTGAAAATCTTGGCTGATCCACTCCTGATTCATCTTGACAAAGGTCACTCTCTCCACATTTTGGGTGGACATGCCAGTTCTTCTTGTGGTAACTATGCCCCCCGCCGCACTAAACACCCGCTCTGATGCCATACTACTGGCCGGGCAGGACAGCTTTTCTAGGGCAAACTCGGCCAGTTGCGCCCACAAATCCAGTTTGGCTGCCCAGTAGTCCAGCGGATCTTCAATGAAAGCTGTCGGGGTGCACTCCAAGTATGCCACCACCTGCTGGTTCAGGTTCTGCTCTGCTATGTCCAGCTGCTGGTCAGTAGTTTCTTCACTATGCGGGTAATGAAAGCTGCTCATCAGCGACCCTAGACTCAGGCTGCTGCTCATGGAGCTGGTACTGCTCCTGCCACCCCAACCCTTCCCAGCAGCCATGACAGTGGAAGGTGAATGCAGAGGGCCCCCCCAGTCATACCTGCGAGAGGATGGACGATGGCCCAGATAGGCAGCGTCCAAATGACTACATACGATGTCTCTGAAGTAGTTCAGTTTGTCCCCCCTCTCAATGTGTGTGTAAAAAAGGCCTCCATTTTGGACCGATATCGAGGGTCCAACATATGGAAGGTGGAATTCCAACGGGTGGAAACGTTGCATATCAGCCTATGTTGGGGAATGCCGTTCTGCCGCTGCAGCTCAAGGATAATGTGCTTTGCAATGTACGAATGGCTGAATTGCATGAAAAGTTTCCTGGCCATTTATATGATGTCTTGCAGATAGGTGGAAGACTTCAGGAACCGCCTGACAACCAGAATGAAGACGTGTGCCATGCAGGGCGCATGGCTCAGCCTTCCTTGACGCAGCCTTCCTTGATGCAGCGCTGACACCTGGCTCCCGACCTCCCACTGCTGCCACCCTGCTGACTCCCAGCCATGCTACAACCTTGCTGGCTCAGCTGCTGCCTCACAGGCAAGCTGCCACCCTTGTCTCCTGATGATGATGAAGCCCTTTCTTTCTTCACCTGGCTCCCAAGTGCGATCGGCTTCGTCATCATCGATTAGTGTCTGCATATCACTGATGTCCTCCTCAATGGTCTCTGGGTCAGGAGCCTGACAGATCGCAACACCACCTCCCTCACCACTCTCCTCATCACTACTTCCCTGCCTAGCAGAGGAAGTGGTGGATGTCTTCTCCAGATCTTGGCTGGGCAGTAGCTGCTGACTGTCCTCTACTAGCTGCTCCTTGCTGTATAGTGGAGCTGAGCCCACAGCATACAATAATTCTGTGGGAACAGCAAAGGACAGAGGCAGGTTGGGGACAGGTGAGGGCACGGGGCCTGCTCCTGGGCAATACCAACAAAGGGTTGTGTCTAACAAACCCACCGACCGTTGGCTGGGGGTGTCTGATGTCACTTGGGATGAAGTGGATGACCGAGTTAACCAATCAAGAACCGCTGGGTTGCTGGTCAAGACACGACCGCTAGATAACACTGGGAGCTGCGACACCTGCTGACACGCCCCCTTAATCTGCTGCTACCTCTGCCTGCGCCAGAAACATTTAGGCCTCTGCCACTCTTCTGTGTCATTGTGCCACTCTGTAGCCACTAGATGCTGCTGCTACCTCCAGACTCTGTCATTGTGTCACTCTGTAGTCTCTGACTGATGCCGCTGCTGCTGCCACCTCCAGGCTCTGTCATTGTGAAACTCTGTGGTCTCCGCCTAATCCTGCTGCTGCCGCCGCCACCGCCTCTGTACTCTGTCATTGTGCCCACTCTGTAGCCTCCTGATGCTGCCGCCACCTCCAGACTCATTGTCATTGTGCCACTATGTGGCCTCCTCCTGATACTCAAATACGTCACTAAGCGCTTTTACCACAAATAACTGCAACAGTGAAGTACGTAAATATTTTTCTTTTTGTACTGAAATAGGTCACAAAATGCTTTTACCACAAAGAACTGCAACAGTGAAGTGCATATATATTTTTCTTTTTGTACTGAAATAGACAACTAAACGCTTTCACCACAAATAACTGCAATAGTGAACTGTGTATTTTTTTTTTGTACTTAAATACGTCACTAAACGCTTTCACCACATATAACTGCAGAAGTGAAACAAGAATATATTTTTCGTCTTGTACTGAAATAGGCCACTAAACAATTTCACCACAAATAACTGCAACAGTAAACTGGGTATATATTTTTCTTTTGGTACTGAAATAGATCAATAAACGCTTTCACCGCAAATAACTGCAACAGTGAACTGCGTAAATATTTTTCTTTTTGTACTCAAATACCTCACTAAACGCTTTTACCACATATACCTGCAGAAGTGAAATGAGAATATATTTTTCGTCTTGTACTGAAATAGGCCACTAAATGCTTTCACAACAAATAACTGCAACAGTGAAGTGCATATATATTTTTCTTTTTGTACTGAAATAGACCACTAAACGCTTTCAGCTCAAATAACTGAAACAGTGAACAGTGTATATATTTTCTTTTTGTACTCAAATACGTCACTAAACGCTTTCACCACATATAACTGCAGAAGTGAACTGAGAATAAAGTTTTCATCTTGTACTGAAATAGGCCACTAAACGCTTTCACAACAAAGAACCGCAACAGTGAAGTGCATATATATTTTTCTTTTTGTACTGAAATAGACCACTAAACGCTTTCAGCACAAATAACTGCAAGAGTTAACTGTGTATATATTTTCTTTTTGTACTCAAATACGTCACTGAACGCTTTCACCACATATACCTGCAAAAGTGAACTGATAATATATTTTTCTTTTTGTACTGAAATAGGCCACTAAATGCTTTCACCACAAATAACTGCAACCACTAAACGCTTTCACCACAAATAACTGCAGAAGTGAACTGAGAATATATTTTTCTTTTTGTACTGAAATAGGCCACTAAATGCTTTCACCACGAATAACTGCTACAGTGAACTGCCTATATATTTTTCTTTTTGTATTCAAATACGTCGCTTAACGCTTTCACCACATATAACTGCAGAAGTGAGCTGATAATATATTTTTCTTTTTGTACTGAAATAGGCCACTAAACGCTTTTACCCCAAATAACTGCAACAGTGAGGTGCGTAGATATCTTTCTTTTTGTACTCAAATACGTCACTAAATGTTTTCATCATTTCATCACATATAACTGCAGAAGTACACTGAGAATATATTTTTCTTTTTCTACTAAAATAGACCACTAAACGCTTTCACCACAAATAACTGCAACAGTGAAGTGCATATATATTTTTCTTTTTGTACTCAAATACTTCACTTCTTTTTATACTGAAAAATGTCACTAAACGCTTTCACCACATATAACTGCAACAGTGAAGTGTGTATATACATATTTTTTTGTACTGAAATAGGCCACTAAACGCTTTTACCACAAATAACTGCAACAGTGAAGTGCATGACGCTGTGACGCTGCATATGTTGAGGCAGAGCCGTGGTGCCAACATTGGCATCTCCTCATGCTGCTTCCACCTCACCACTATTTTATTGTGCCACTCTGTGGACTTCTCAAGCTGTTCTCCCACCCTCCCCACTCCATGACTGAGCCACTATTTTGCCTTTTTTGACATCACTATTTATTTGACCCTTCTTCTGATCCTTCAGAAGTAAGGAAAAAATAGACGCACAACGGATCCTGTCTGTATAGCAGCTGTAAGGCCTGTATGGTCCCATCAGAATTGGCTTATGATTTGGTAGCCAAAAGCAGGAGTGGGTAAAAAACCCAAAAGACATGCAAATATTCCATTCACGTGTCATCTCTGTTTTGGATCAACTCCTGTTGTTTTTGGCATTAGCAATACTAATTGATTATTCAGCAAAGGCTGACTGGGTGAAGGCAGATGCTCCACAGACAGGATCCGTTTTTTTGTGGGTTATTGTTCTGATGGATCAGAGGAAGGGAAAAAAAATCAGTGACGTCAACACAAACTTACTGCTGACACCCTCTCCACTCTGTCTGTGGGGCTCTACTTGTATAAGCGGTTAATAGAACAGGTTCTGTAGACATCTATGTGGAATCGGCTGACGAGGGTGTAAAAGGAGTGTGCTTTTTCTTGACACTAACATGGACCTGTAAGGCTGAGTTCATACTTGAGTTATTTGGTCAGTTTTGGCCCTGTGACTGCCCATATAAGTGAAGTGTGCAGTGATTCTAATAGTGACGCCTGTCATCTGCATGTCATACTGACTCACAGTATTATTTCACTAACACAGCAGACTCCCTATGCATGTTACTGCAAGGCACAGTGTTCTACACCACTATCTGCGGCTATCTGCGGCTCTCTGCAGGCTCTCTCGGAGCCGTTTTTTAACATGATTTGCCGCAAATAAATTCGGATCTAAGCAAATCTTTTCAAAAAATTTGGCGAACCAGCCGAATCGAATTTTTGAGAAATTCGCTCTTCTATAATCATTACAATACAGTTTTGTACCTTTTTAAAATATTCACTTGAGTGCCACTTGAAAAGCCTTCTATCTTGTCCCTCTTTCAGGTAGTATATATTTTGCTGTGCAAACAACCATTGTGTAAAACCTAATTTTTTGTGTTTTTGTTTTGTAAAGGATAACCAAGGATGTGAAGGAAAGCCTGCAAGGATGTTTTTACATTTGGGACTTTGTGTTTAAAACAAAAAAAAACAAAAAAAAATTTTTTTTGAGTTTTTTTTTAATCCCCCCTGCCTCCGCCAACTGAATTTTTGAAAACAAAATAAATATATAAATATTTATATTTAAAATGTACTATTTTAAAAGTTTTGTAAAACATATTTACATTTTTTTGGTTGGTAACATTATTTTTAAAACCGGTACCGTCTGGGAATACCCTGAGGAGGTGCCATCCCCAGCTGATGCTCTATGGCAGACATCCTTCTGTGGAGCCAATTTAGGCTATCCCATCAAGTTGCTGCTGGTTGAAGAAAAAATATAGAATATTTTAACCGGAAAATTTGGGGAAAAACATTTAAGAAAAATACTGTCCTTGGAAAAACAAATTAAACTACAAACTTACCAGCAGGATGTCTGCCATGTGGCGGGGGTGGGGATGGGTCCTTTTCAGGGCTGGTTGCCTCCACTGAGCTGGAACTGGCAGTGTATGTGGAAGGAGACAAAAGAAAATTAGACAGGTAAGTACTGAGAGTACAAATGCAATAGTATAATATGCAGCTAGTTCTTAATTGCACAGTGCTAAAAAGTGCAAGGTAATAGTAAGGGCTTGTGTTGGTCGAATAGCTCACTATTCGATTCGACCACTATTCGGTTGAATAGAGCAAAATTATTCAGGTGTTCCAATGTTGAATTTGAACGCTATTAAAATCAATGGGGGAAAAAATTTGGGTTGTTTTCGGGAGTGTGTGGAGCTTCCACAGCCTATAAATACATTTAAAAATACATGTCAATACTCCCCCAGCTCTGCACAACACTGTACAAGTAAAAAAAAAAAGGAAGGCTTTTTTAAGTTGCTGTCAAGGCCATTTTATGGGCCGGTCAAGGGAACATGCCAGATTTTATACCAGCCTTCGAGTAGAGGCAGAGAGGGCTACTAGGGGGTTCCTCCAGTCCAAAAATTAGCCACCAGGTTTCACCACTCCATTACAAGCCATACACAGGCAGAGGTCACTGAGGGGGGTCAAAAAATGAGTTATAAGTTACAACTGACAGGTGGCAGCAGCAGGAGGATAAGGCGGTGGTCACTGGGATTAAGCGGGGACTGCATTGGTAACTGCCATCTAGAGCTGGGTGTAGTTTATCATCAATTCCACCTAAATCTCTGTAATACCATTTTTAAGATTGGAGTACTGACAGGTGGCAGCAGCAACAGCAGAAGGGGAAGGTGGTGGGCCCTGAGATGGATCGTGGACAAGCAAGTGTAACTGGCATCTAGAGCTGGGTACTGGGCAGGTGGCAGCAGTAACAGCATGAGGAGGAGGCGGTGGGCCCTGAGACAGAGCAAGGATGGCATGAGAGGTTGAGGCCATCACCTATATGGGGAGTGTAAAAGCTGTAACTATTGGAGACATGAATAGATGAACAAGATTCCAATCTGTCTCTTCCTGCTATGTAGCGAAACCACATGTAAGGCAACGGGCTTGGCAGAATCAGCGGGGAAAGAAGACCCTGTTGAGCTTGAGTCTAGTCTGGCATCTAGAGCTTGGTACTGAGCACTGGGCAGGTGGCAGCAATTCCAGCATGAGGAGGAGGTGGAAGGCCCTGAGACAGCATTGTTGACAGTGGACAGCATTGTTAACTGCCATCTAGAGCTGGGTACTGGGCAGGCAGCAACAGCAGCAGCAACAGCAGGAGGAGGAGGTGATGGGCCCTGAGACAGAGCAAGCACAGCATTAGAGGTTGAGGCCATCATCCTTTATTGACAGTGTAGAAAGTGTAGCTATTGAAGACATTGCTGTGTAGGGGACTGCGTTTTCCTATCTGCTATCTGTAACTTTGTAAAATGTGGCATGGACAGGTAACTGGTATCTACAGCTGGGTAATGGGCATGCGGCAGCAGTAACAGCAGAAGGAAGAGGTGGTGGGCCCTGAGACGGAGTGTGGACAGCATTTGTAAGTGGCAGCATCTATAGCTGGGTACTGGGCAGGCAGACGCAGTAACAGCAGGAGGAGGTGGTGGGCTCTGAGGCGAAGTGTGGATGGCATTGGTAACCCGCAACTAGAGCTGGGTACTGGGCAGGCAGCAGTAGTAACAGCATGAGGAGGATGAGGTAAGCCCTGGGACGGATCAGTGACAGCATTAAAGAGGGAGGCCATCACCTACATGAACAGTGTAGGCGCTTTAGGTACTGGAGACATTGCTGTGTAGGGGACTGCCTTTTCCTATCTGCTAGCTGTAATTTTGTAAAATGCGGCATGGACAGTATTGTTAACTGGCATCTACAGCTGGTTACTGAGCACTGGGCAGCGGCAGCAGTAACAGCAGGAGGAAGAGGTGGTGAGCTCTAAAACAAAGTGTGGACTGAATTAGGAACTGGCATCTAGAGTTGAGTACCGGGCAGACAGCAGCAGTAACAGCATGAGGAGGAGGCATTAGGCCCTGAGACGGAGTGTGGATGGCATTAGTGTCTTGCATCTAGAGTCGGGTACTGGGCAGGTGGCAGTATCAGTTACAGCAGGAGGAGGAGGTGGCCGGCTCTGAGACTGAGTGTGGACAGTGTTAGTATCTTGCATCTAAAGTCGGGTACTGGGCAGGCGGCAGCATCAGTTACATCAGGAGGCTGTGTGCTCTTTGACGAAGTGTGGACGGCATTAGTATCTGGCATCGAGAGTCAGGTACTGGGCAGGCGGCAGACGCAGTAACGACAGGAGGAGGAGGTGGTGGGCTCTGAGACGGAGCGAGGACGGCATTATTATCTTGCATCTAGAGTCGGGTACTGGGCAGGCGGTAGTATCAGTTACAGCAGGAGGAGGAGGAGATGGTGGGCTCTGAGACGGAACGTGGACGGCATTAGTATCTGGCATGTAGAGTAGAGTAAATACCGTATTTTCCGGCGAATAAGACGACTTTTTAACCCCGAAAAATCTGTGCCAAAGTCGGGGGTCGTCTTATACACTGGGTACCGGTACTTACCTGCACCTTGCTTCACGTCCGGCGTCCCCGCGAGTCGAGTCCCCGCGAGTCCTCCTGTGCAAGCTGCACAGGAGAATGCGAGCCTGCACAGGAGGACGTGAGCCTGGATTGGCTCTCCAGTGGAAAGCCTGGATTGGCTCTCCAGTGGAGAGCCTGGATTGGCTCTCCACTAGAACACGCCCATTCATTTAGAAGGAACGCGCCCATTCATTCCTTAGAACTAGTACTGTACTGTTCTCTCTGCCTCTCAGTTCTCGCACAATAGCGAGATCTGACAGGCAGAAGGAACAGTACAATACTGGGCGTATAACATGACCCCAAACTGATTGGTTAGAGTGGGGGTCGAATTAAATGGCAGCCCACTCTAACCAATCAGTTGGGGGTTGTCTTATATGCCCAGTCGCCTTATACGCCGGAAAATACGGTACATACATTTTTTTATCATTTGTGGATATCTAGCAAGTGCTATCACAGTTAAATATCTGTATTTGTTTCACATAAATACATACATTTTTATGGCCTTTTGGATAGATACCAAGTGCTATCGGAATAAAATATCTGTATTGTTGGGAGAGAAATACATAAATTTTTATGGCTTTAAGGATATATAGCAAAGTGGGATCAGAACTGAAAATCTGTATTTTTTGGAGAGAAATATAGAATTTTTTATGGTCTGTTTGGGAGAGAAATACAGAAATTTTGATGGCTTTGGAGATATATAGCAAAGTGGTATCAGAATGAAATATCTGTCTTTTTTGGAAAGAATAAACAAAATTTTTTAGGTTTTAGGATAGATACCAAGTGATGTAATAAAAAATCTGTAATTTTTATCTATAAATACAGAATTGTTATTCTTTTGTGATAGATTGCAAGAGGTATCTAAAATTATGATACCTCTTGCAATCTATCACAAAAACCAGAAAACATTCTATATTTATCCATAAAAAATACAGATATTTCATTCTGATAGCACATAGTATCTATCCATAAACCCATAAAACTTTCAGTATTTCTGTAAAAAAATACAGATATTTAATTCTAATCCCACTTGCTATCTATCAAAAATCCCACAAAAAAATCTGTATTTCTCTCCAAAAAATACAAATATTTAATTATGATAACTCTTGCAATCTATAAAAAAAACAGAAAAATTTCTGTTTTTATTTATAAAAAATACAGATATTTCATACTGATATCACTTGCTGTCTATCAAAAAAGCCATAAAAATTTCTGTATTTTTCTCTAAAAAATACAGGTATTTAATACTCATACCACTTGCTATCTATCAAAAAAGCCAAAAAAAATCTGTATTTCTATAAAAATCCGTACAGATATTTAATTCTGATACCACTTGCTATCTATCACAATAGCCAAAAAAATGTCTATATTGCTGTAAAAAAATACAGAAATTAAATTATGATACCACTTGCAATCTATCAAGTTAAACAGAAAGATTTCTGTAAAAAAAATACAGATATTTAATTCTGATACCACTTGCTATCTATCAAAAATGCCATACAAATTTCTGTATTTCTGTAAAAAAAATACAGATATTTAATTATGATACCAATTGCAATCTATCAATATAAACAGAAAACATTCTGTATTTCTGTAAACAAAATACAGATATTTAATTATGATACCACTTGCAATCTATCAAAATAAACAGAACAATTTATGTATTTCTGTAAAAAAAAATAGATATTTAATTCTGATACCACTTGCTATCTATCAAAATAAACAGAAAAATTGCTGTATTTCTGTAAAAAAACACTGATATTTATTTCTGATACCACTTGCTATCTATCAAAAAAGCCATACAAATTTATGTATTTCTGTAGAAAATACAGATATTTAATTATGATACCACTTGCTATCTATTAAAATAAATATAAAAAAATCTGTATTTCTGTAAAAAAATATAGTTATTTAATTTTGGTACCACTTGCTATCTATTAAAAAAGCCATACAAAGTTCTCTAATTCCCTTCAAGAAATACAGATATTTAATTATGACACCATTTTCATTTTATAAAAATAAACAGAAAAATGTCTTTATTTCTGTAAAAAAAAATACAGATATTTAATTCTGATACCACTTGCAATCTATCAAAATAAATATAAAAAAATCTGTACTTCTGTAAAAAAAATATAGATATTTAATTTTGGTACCACTTGCTATCTATTAAAAAAGCCATACAAATTTCTGTATTTCCCTGCAAAAAATACAGATATTTAATTATGATACCATTTTCAATCTATCAAAATAAACAGAAAAATGTCTGCATTTCTGTAAAAAAATACAGATATTTAATTCTGATACCATTTGCAATCTATCAAAAAAGCCATAAAAATTGCTGTATTTCTCTCCAAAAATACAGGTATTTAATTCTGATACCACTTGCTATCTTTCAAAAAAGCCATAAAAATTTCTGTATTTCTGTAAAAAAAAAAATACAGATATTTATTTATGATACCACCTGCAATCTATCAAAATAAACAGAAAAAATCTGTATTTATGTAAAAAAAAAATACAGATATTTAATTCTGATACCACTTGCTATCTATCAAAAAAGACATAAAAATTTCTGTATTTCTCTCCAAAAAATACAGATTTTTAACCTTCCTAGCGGTAACACTGAGTGGGACTTTGGGTAGGTAAACCTATGAGAAAGTAAGTAAATACAGCTCTTACCTGATCCGCCAGCGTTCCGCGTCATCCTTCGCTGAGATCCCTTTCTTCTTCCTTCTTCTTCCGGCATCTTCTGCACACAATGGCCCTGATTCATCAATCAATGAAATCCGCGCTCGCTGGTCGCGCGTACTTTCGCTCTTCCAGCGAGCCGGTTTCCCGCGGTCCGGAGTCCAGTGCGCTCGTACACTCGCCTCCTCACTGCCAGCCGGATTCCTGCCTTGATAATATTGAGCAATAGGGGTCGCGAATTTGCCAATTAAGGCGATTAGATTTCAGCTGCGCGATTAAGGAGCATCACAAGCATTGGGATACTATTGATTATATACTGATTATACCATATATCTCTGCCTGAAGTTTTGGAACCAGATTTTGTCCTGCAAAAATCTCAGCAATGTTAGGTAAATTGACCTAGCAGTTGAAGGTTGTGTCTGGTCACACTGGCCCTGATTTATCAATGAAATGCCCGTACGCACGCACCAATATACGAGGCGTTTTTCCACGGGCCAGAGCTGAATGCTAGTACATGCACCCTCATTTGCCAGCCAGATTTCTGCCTTGATAAATGAGCAATAGGGGTCGCTAATCTGCCAATTAAGATGATTAGTTTTCAGCTGCGCGATTAAGGAGGATCTGTTAAGCTGTCAATAGTGAGGACATAGCAATTAAATGGCGCACACCTGCTCTCGGTTCTGTGCGTATCTACAGTCCATTACAGGTCAATTTAATTCTTTAGTGCTTCATCTTCTACTGGGTAAGTGCTACTTTATTAGTTTGCATTGTACTCATTCACAAAAATAATTAATTTATTGTTACATTTGTTGCACTGTTTTTATACTTTTTGGTTTGCTTTGCAACACTGAAAACTAATTGAGATCAAGCTGTATATATACTAGTAAGCACTTCATAATTAGAAAGAATGATTTTTTAGGGGAACAGTGACTTTTAATGCAAGCTCGCCAGTGTAGAGCTGCCGGAGATGCGCAGCCCTGGCCGCGAGCTCATTAAGTTGCTGAATTGCGCGACGGCTTACGATTTCGGATCGCGAATACGAATGCGCGAGCGAGCGTCCGATTTAATACAAAATAACTGTATTGAATGCAATACATTGAACTTAAATGTGTAAAAGCAGTACATTGTTTTCAAGAACATTTATTTTACAGTATATATAATAGTATACCTATAATATTTATTCTTATTTTAAAATTGAAAAAATAAAAAAATGTTATATATTTTTTAAATTTATTTAATTTCATATTTTTACATGTTTTTGATTTTTAAAACTTTAATATTATCATACTATTATATTATAGCAGCAGCTCCAACGCAGATTGGCTGGTGTCTTTGGCGTTGCTAGCAGTCAGGACCAGGCATCATTGCCATCCCCCACAACGTCTACCCCATCATCCAATGTTTCTGTGGTTAGCAGGTGGCAGCAGTAAGAGCAGGAGGAGTAACACAGCCATACACACTATGTCTCATGGCCTGCCGCTTCCTCCTCATGCTATTACTGCTGCCGCCTGCAGCAGCTCTAGATGCCAGACTAGACTCAGGCTCAACAGGGTCTTCTTTCCCTGCTGATTCCGTCAATCTCTTTCCCTTTCATGTGGTTTCGCTACATAGTTGGTACAGATTGGAATCTCGTCGATCCATTCATGTCTCCAAAAGCTACAGCTTCGACACTGTCCATATGGGTGATGGCCTCAACCTCTAATGCCGTCCTTGCTCCTTCTCAGGGACCAACGCCTCCTCCTCATGCTGTATCTGATGCCCCCTGCACAGTTCCCAACTCTGAGTGCCAGTTACCAAAGCGGTGCCTGCTCTGTCTCAGTGCCCACCGCCTCCTCCTGCTGCTCTGCCTGTACTCTGAAGCCTGTGTATGGCTTGTAACGGAGCCGTGAAACCTGGTGGATATTTTTTGGACGTGAAACCTGGTGGATATTTTTTGGACCAGAGTAACCCCCTCATGTCCCTCTCTGACTGTACTTGGATACCGTGTAAAATCCGGTATGTTTCCTTGGCCGCCTCATAAAATGGCTGTGCCAGCAACAGAAAAAAGACTTCCTTATTTTTTTTTTACTTGTACAGTGTTGTGCAGAGATGGGAGAGTCTTGACATGTCTTTTTAAATGTATTTGTAGGCTGTAGAAGCTCTGCACCGACCCGAATAACAACCCGAATTTTTCTCCCATTGACTTTAATGTGTTTCGAATTCGGCATTCGACGACCCGAATAATTTTGCATTATTCGGCCGAATAGCGGTCGAATCGAATAGCGACCTATTCGACCAACACTATTGACGACTAATCAGTTCACTCTGCAGAGGGGATGTTGAAGTCATTCCTGATGCAAGCCTTAATAATTTTAATAAAAGTGATTCGGTCGACATTTTATGCAGAGAGCCGAATCTGCTTGTCACTCACTACACCCCCAGCTGCACTGAACGCTCTTTCAGATAACACACTTGCTGCTGGGCAGGCAAGGATCTGAATGGCATGTTCTGCCATTCGAGTGATCCAATAGTCGTCAGTCTTTGTTTTTATGTGTTGTAAGTGCGGATCTTTGGCTATGCACTCCTGCATGAAGGCTGCCATGTGGCACAAACTTCCCACAGCTGAGGTAATTCTGGACCCACACTCCTGTGGGTCGAACAGCAGCACAGGGTCGTCGTCCTCCTCCTCCTCCGCCTGGTCTTGCCATCCACGGAACATGCCGCCTTGTGTTTGGGTGGATGGGTGCCATGTACCCTCAATATCCTCTTCTGTCCCTTCCTCCCCTTCTCCCATGTCTGCAATGTCCTTCTCGTCCTCTTCCACCTCCTCCTGTTCCTGGATTTGTGGTGCACTATGCCTAGTAGGCACGCATGTCCGAGATGATGCTTGAAACATTGCCCCTGATTCATCAAGCAAAATCGGATTATCGGTCGCGCATTCGTATTAGCGATCCGGGATCGTACGCGGTCGCGCTATTCAGCAACTGAAAAAGCTCGCTCACGGAGCCGCGCTTATCCGACAGCTTTTTACTGGCGATCTTGCATTAAAAGTCACTGTTCCCCTAAAAAATCATTCTTTCTAATGGCACAGTGTACGCGCATACTTGAGTCCGGACCGCGGTAATCCGCGATCGATGGCCGCGCGTACGTTCGCGCTTCCAGCGAGCGCGGATTTCATTGATGAATTAGGGGCATTATCTCTTGATGCAGCGTCCGCTCTGTGTTGTGTCTGAGATCCACCATCATCTGGATGGGGATGTTGTCACTGGCATAGGCCTGATCCCTGCTGATCATCCCGTCGTCTCTTCAAAAGGTGACACTACAGTGCACAAGTCCTCAATTTGCAGCTACTCCGCAGGGCTGAAAAAAGGTAGTGTAGGTATACAAACGATTGTATCTCTATCTGGTGAAAGTTCAGTAAATTATAGGCTTAAATTCTAGCCTAGTTGCCAAAGCTAAGATTTATTCAATATGAAAAAATGAAAAAGTAGGGATTTTAAGGCATTTTTTTACAGTTGTATTTATACAAAAGTCAAGTATTGCAGTACAAAAAGTTCATACAGTTTGGTATGACCTCGAACTTGAGTTTTAGTCAATACCAGTTCAACAATCAACAACAGAATCAACAAATACTTAATACTTGTATCTTATACGTGAATCAAAATACCAGACGCGTTTTACCCAGGTGTACAGAAGTTAATTTGCAGTGTCTATATTTATAGCAGAAAAATATACTGATTAAGTCCATAAAATACCATTGTTAGTAAATATATGATCCAACCAGAGAAAAGGGGGTGTATATATATACATAATCCGTCAAAGAATAATGAATACTAATCATCATTATTATAGTACAAGACAAGCATTTGTAGTGTCAGTAGCTGTCCACATATATAAATAAAGTATATATTAGCCTTAGTAAATGTGTCACATATTCACAGTCAATTACAATATATGTCAAAGTTTCTTAGCTAGTGACAGATATATTAAAACCAATAAGAGAGTTCAAGTATACTTTCATATTAGAAATAACTTTTTGGGAATAGTTCAAACCAAATAACATCCAAAATTATAAAGGGGTTTCATTAGGATTCTATCTTAATGGGTTACTGAAGTGTAAGTTTAAAATTAAATTAGAAGTTCTTCATACTGTGAGATATAATGATATAGAGAAGGAGAGCAAAAGAAAAAGTATTAACTTACATATTCCTTAATTAGAAAGTCCTATTTGGTTTTGGATCAAAACAAGAAGGGCACTTGGATGATCCAATGAAAAAAGGTCTCTTATTCCTAGAAGTAGGTTTTTAAATAAACCCAAAGGGGAAAAAAGGGTTTTTTAATTCTGAGGTAAAGATTGTACAGAAACATGATTGTATTTAGTTTGAAAGAAATTATAAGGTGCCAAGTATAACATGTACACGGAAAGGAGAGACAAAAATCAAAGTTATTACCTTAGGCTAACCTCTCATCAGGAATAACTGCAAAGGAAGCAGCAGTGCAGTCTGTGTAGCCACGCTGTGTTACCTAGACTCAGAGGCCCTGATTCATCAATGAAATGTGCGTACGCTGGACGCGTGTACGTTCGCACCAACATACGAGCTGGTTTCCCGCGGTCTGGAGCCGAGTGCTAGTACACGCGCCTTCACTTGCCAGCTGGATTCCTGCCTTATTAAGAGCAATGAGCAATAGGGGTCGCAAATCTGCCTATTAAGGTGATTAGATTTCAGCTGCGCGATTTAGGAGGATCTGTTAAGCTAATGGTGAGATCATAGCAATTATTTAGCGCACACTTCCTCTCTGTTCTGTGCGCATCTACAGCCCATTACAGGTCAATTAGAATCTTGCTTCATCTTCTTTTGGGTAAGTGTTACTTTTTTAGGTTACATTTTACTCATTAACAAAATTAATTTAATTATTGTTACATTTGTTGCACTGTTTTCATACTTTTTGGTTTGCTTTGCAACACTGCAAACTAATTGAGATCAAGCTGTATATATACTAGTTAACAGTTCATAATATGTCATCTCACAGTAGTATGAATTGTAAAAATTTGTCACCAAGAATTTGTGATCCAATTAAAATGTCATTGTAGTTTGGCTTGATAGAAATCAAATAATTGAAAAAAGGATTATTGTCAAAGGTGGTTTAAAAAAACATTTAGTGATTTCACTTGTGTATATATGTCAAATTACATTTAAATGCAAACATGTTATAATACATGTATTAAGGAACATTTAGTGATTTCACTTGTGTGTGTATATCAAAATACATTTAAATGTATACAAATCCATATGCATTTTAATTAGTACTATTTTAACTAGACTGGTTTGTGTGTGTGATGGGGGTGGGGTGTCAGTAAGTTTGCTTGGATGGTATGCATTGATGTTTTTTTGTAATCCTCATGATTGTTAGTTTCATCTGTTGCTGCAGTGTTTTTGTGCCTGGATTGTAATACCAGTTTCTGTAGTTTTAGCAATTCTTCAGCAATGTTTTGTCAGTTTTTTCTACAAGTATTGACTACAAATGTTGGCATGGTTTCCACACCAAACTCCTACTTGACCCCCCTTGTTGCCTTTATCACCTATTGGTATTTGAATGTATCATGTGCATATTCCTTTTCTGAATAAATTGTCATGATTTTATTTCTTTTTTTTATCACAATCACAAATTGTCTTTTTAAACTGTGTGTCCTGGGAGATTGAAGAGGAGATCACATAACAAACCTCCAAAAAACAAACAACAACATTTTAGAAACAACTTTATTCAAAAGAAACATTTGCTAAAAGGTCACAATAAAATATAAAAAACACATCAAAACAACAAAAAAAAAAAGAAAACACACACATCACTAAACTTTACACTAAATAACAAAACAATTAAAAAGAACAAATAAAACACATGTAAACTCACACTTTCATGTAAAGCCAAAATAGTTCAAAAATGGCCTACCAAATATTGCATTCAAAAAATACTTACCAAACCAATATGCAATATTGATCCATCAAGGGTGGAAAACTGAACTAGAAAATATTTATGCAGGACAAACATTGAAAAGTGGTAATAAAGGCAGAATTTTGAAATCGAACAATATGGCCACAAACACAATGACATAGCAATAAAATTGACTTCAAAACTGCAAAATAGACATTAAAACATTCAAAGTAAAAAAAAAAAAAAGCTATTGTGCTAAATGGTAAGCAAAGTATCAAATGCAGCAACATAGAATAATAAGGAAAACACACAAAACATCAGCCCCTCCAAGAAAAGAAAAAAGATAAAAGGAAAAAGCAAGTTAAAACACACCCTTATATATACTCAAACTTAAGCGCACAGGTGATAGAAATTCCATTGCAATTAGCACTTGCGCAGTCTGTCAAAATTGGCTGTTTTTTTCACCCCAACATTTGCCAACACTTGGGAACGAAACCCTTAATCACTTATAGAAAAACAGGTTCGCTTAAAGATTCTCCAGTTCATAGTCATCATATTACTAATCTAAACATTACGGTTGATTTGAGACCACACAGAACTTATCCATGTAGAATACTTTCCTCCATACCATATACAATATTCCTATTTGGTTCCATTTTTTGTTGTTTCAAAAGATAAGTAATTCTGTAATTTTCATCGATTTTGTTAATATGTGTATAAATCTATACTATTTCACAATATTCAGAATTTCCCTTTATAGATATATTATTTATGATTATCACCATTTGATTACTGTACCTAGTTGTTCTATTTCCCATGTACTGGCATAAACGGTAGCACAGCCTGGTTACACGCACCGTGCTGCTGCTTCCTTTGCAGTTATTCCTGATGAGAGGTTAGCCTAAGGTAATAACTAAGATTTTTGGCTCTCCTTTCCGTGTACATGTTATATTTGTCACCTTTTTTTGAATTTCCTTCAAACTAAATACAATCATTTTTCTGTACAATCTTTATCTACCACAGATTTAAAAACCCTTTTTCCCCTTTGGGTTTATTTAATATCCTACTCTTAGGAATAGGAGACCTTCCGTTTTTCATTGGACCATCCAAGTACCCTACTTGTTTTGATCCAAAACCAAATTGGACTTTCTAACTAAGGAATATGTAAGTTAATACTTTTTCTTTTGCTCTCCTTCTCTATATCATTATATCTCACAGTATGAAGAACCTCTAATATAATTGTCAACTGACACTCCAGTAACCCATTAAGATAGAATCCTAATGAAACCCCTTTATAATTTTGGATGGTATTTTAAAAAGCAATAAGCAAAGGTTTGAACTATTCTCAAAAAGTTATTTCTAATATGAAAGTATACTTGAACTCTCTTAACGTTTTTAATATATCTTTCACTAGCTAAGAAACCTTCACATATGTTGTATTTGACTGTGAATATGTGACAAATTTACTAAGGCTAATATATACTTTATTTAAATATGTGGACAGCTACTGACACTACAAATGTTTGTCTTGTACTATAATGATGATGATTAGTATTCATTATTCTTTGATGGATTATCAATATATATACCCACCTTTCTCTTGTTTGATCATATTTTTACTATTAATGTTAATATATGGACTTATTAAGTATATTTTTCTGCTATAAATTAGGACACTGCAAATGAACTTCTGTACACCTGTGTTTCACGTACAACACCCCTGAAGAAGCCCATAGTGGTGAAACGCGTCGGGTATTTGGATTTGAAGTATTTGTTGATTCCGTTCAGAAGTCCAATGTCTAGTGCCCCTCTAGGGCCAAATTGGTATCGACTGAAAAGCAAGTTCGAGGTCATACAAAACTGTATGAACTTATTGTACTGCAATACTTGACTTTTGTATAAATACAACTGTAACAATTTGCCTTAAAAACCCTACTTTTCTTGGTATTTTTTCATAGTGTAGGTATACGTGTGAAATGAACAGACTCTGCCACGTAATCCACCACCGCTTTCTGTTGTTCAGCCAGCCACTGCAGCATGTAAAATGTGGAATTCCAACGTGTGGCCACATCACAAATTAACCGGTGCACTGGCAGGTTCAGATTTCGCTGTAACTCCACCAATCTGGCACTGGCTGTGTACGACCTGCGGAAATGCGCTGACAACTTTCTGGCCTTAAGCAACAGTGGCTGGAGGCCTGGGTAAGGAACTGCTGTACTATAAGGTTCATGACGTGAGCCAGGCAAGGTACGTGTGTGGGTTTCCCACAACGCAGGGCTGCCAGCAGCTTGGCCCCATTGTCACACACGACCTTGCCTGGCTGAAGTCTGTTGGGAGTTAGCCATTTGTCCAGCTCCCGGAAGGCACTTAGAATGGCTGCACCCATGTGGCTGAGGGAACGGCAAAGTGTCCCTGGAGGAAGAGGTTGAGGCACAAGAGTCAAAGGAGGAAGTGGAGGTTGAGGAGGAGATTGCGTGCTGATGTGCTCTGAGCGGAGGTAGGTATACAGGCCTTGCTGCAGCTGCATCTTCCCCTGCTGCCACGAAAGTTACCCAGAAAGCTGTATAGGAAATATATCTTCACACTCCATACTTGCTCGACCAACTGTCGGTTGTGAGGTGCACCTTGTCAGAAACTGAGTGCTGCATGGCCATGGATACATTGCTCTGCACATGTTCCCGCAAAGCACACATATTTCTGCAAAATATTATTGCTTTGGCATAACGTACTGTGGGTTTGCGCAGAGGAATGCGTAACAGAACGCATTGGAGTCCACCAGCCGGTAAGGGAGGAGCTGTAACGCAATCAGCTGTGCAATTGCCGTATTGATTGGCTTTGTTTTGGGGTCAATTGGGCCATATTTCCTCTTGCGTTCCAGCATCTTGGGGATGGAAGGTTGGATACTGCTAATGCTACCCACAGAAAGTTTGTTTGGGTTTTTGCCTCGTTTCAAGTGTTGAGCACACAGTTTGCAGATGACCATAGTGTTGTCATCACTATGGACAATAAAAAATGCCCACACGGGCGAACAATTAACTGGGCCGAAAGGTGCTCAGGAGCTGGTGCTTTTGGTGGCGGTCTGCGGTTGTTGAGCCATAGCTGTGGTGACAGCTTCCGACGATGGACGACTTTGACTTGCCTCACTGGTACATGAAGACTGCAGAGTGTGGGCAGCTTTACCCTCATCCTCCTTTTCCCCCTTTGAGGGTGTTCTGCAGCCTCCTTCCTCCTCTTCTTCCTCCTCCTCCTCTTTTCCTGCCTATGATGATCTCCTTGCTCGCTCCATGTCAAATCAAGGACATCATCCTCATCATCATCAGAAAAGATAGTTTCCCTGTATGTGCCGAAAGGAAGCAGTGGCCTTTTGGAGCCAGTTTGAATTGGTTCTTCTGGCTCAGAGTGTTCGGGTGAAAAGTAAGTGGGGGGGAAAGCCTCTCAACTGATTCTCTTCGTCAGATGACTGAATCAACTGAGCATCTTGAAGGAATGCTTGTAGCTCGGCATCTCCAACTACTCGGTGGAACCCCTCTACCCCTCTGCTGTACACGAGACTTTCCAGCCGCTGATGAAGAACTAGGAGGAACAGGTGTATCATGGACTGTTTGGGACACCTGTGAGGCCTGTGACTGGGATGAAGAGGGGGGGGAGTGGATTTTTTTTATTTGGGGGGGGGGGGGGTAACACCAAAAATGCAAGTGCGCTGTGTGTGTTGTATGCAGCACTTTCCTTCAGTGGTGATGCTTGTAATATGCAGCACTGTATGCAAACTGTTTACTGCAGTATACACTGCGCCTGTGTGTCTGTGTCTCAGTACAAGTATGATACTGTGCACGCAGTCAGGGAGGGTACCCTGACTCTGGCTGCGTGTATGTAACACACTGACTAACTGACTATCTATCTATCTAGCTAGCTAACAGTGAAACACTCTACCTATCTGAGTACAGTAGATTTCAGGACTGCACCAATACAGTACAATCCAACAGTCTAACTAAGTAAAGCACTTTTTTTTTTTCTCTGACAAAGCAAGCCAAGCAGCACAGAAAGGTCGTAATGCTAGCAAATATCTGTCAGGAGTGGTAAATGCAGGCATGCCCTTGCCTTATATAGGCCAACGGCTGCCTGTGTGGCATGCGGTGACAGACAGCCAATCGGCTGCCTGCCACAACAAACATGGAGGAGAGCATCCCCGCTGTTATTGGAGGCTAGGCATTATGAGGGAGGTCCCCAGGCATTGTGGCAGGGCCCAATTTGGGGCTTCGAATCCAACAAAATATGGGTCGGGTTGACCCGAATTCGAATAGCCATATTCGGGTCGAACATTAGAACAACCCGAATTCAAACAACAACACTAGTAAGGGCACTCCAATAGCTGTAGATTAAAAATAAACACCATAAGTAAAAGTGGGTTGGCCGGACTAAAGTAGATTTGTAAGGTTAGTCAAGAATAACAGATTACTGAACTTCCAACAGATACTTTTTGTTTATTTATAAAAATTGCCAATAAGGTACAACTGAACAAACCGTGTCTATTTTTCTTCATGCTAACCAACAACCTAGAAAGAACCTTTATTTAAAACATGATTAATGGAAACTATATGAAATTATGCTTGATCTTTGTATTCGTAACTTAAAATGGTGAAACTAATGTGAGAATGTGTTTGTTTTTAAACATTTGTAACAAAAGGTGATTCTAAGAATAGCCTACAGGCAATGTCCTCGGCCGCCTCCCCTCCCTCGTCTGAGGACTCGGGCTCCTCCTCCACATCTTGTGGCATGGCCAACCGCCTGGCTGGCCTCTGCACGATCAGCAGCCGCCGTAATAAAGAGTTGGCTGTAATAAAAAAAAAAAAAAAAATCAAGAAAGGCAATAAAATCTTTGAATTTTTTTGACAGTTAAAAGTCCAGACAATACTACCTTCCCCATTCACAAAAACACTCTAAAACACCGCCCCTTAACAAGAGGAAAAGATAAAATGTAATACTTACCAGAGAGGATGCGGTCCCCCACTTCGCAGAGAAAATCCGGTCTTCTCCCCTTCAGGTCAAACTTGCTGTAACTGTAGCACACTTGGGCGATTCCCTGCAGGGGTCCACAGCCTGTCTGCGATCCAATCTATAATTCACTGCTTGGCGTAGATTGACGGCTGCTGATCGTACCGCCGGAGAAGCATTGTCTAAAGAAAACTAGAAAAAAATAATCTTTATTTTTCAAACACATCTTTTTTTTTTTCAACTGTAAATTTTTAAAAAATATTTTAACATGTACAAATATACAACAATGCAGAATCAAAAAAAAAACCAAATAGAACATATAGTAAACAATAAGAAAAAGGTAGGCGTAAAATACAGAATGATGTCCGAACATAAAAATAAACATACAAATCCACAGGAACAAAGACATTACAATCACACCTCTGTTGTTCTAAACCTTCATATGGATTATATCAATACACAATCAGTACTTATCTAGCATCAAGTAAAACAAATGAGCAATCCTTAATAAACGCCTTTGCAAGATCAAAAAAAAAAAAGGGGAAAAGAAAAAGAAGTAAAGACGAGAACAGGAAGAATTCCAAGATCTCACTAGGGAAACAACTAGTCCAGCCAACCATATTTATGGTTCAGACGAGCAACTATATAAGTCCAGTAGCCATTGCTTGATCCCATGAGGCCAAAATGTCCTCACATTTCTCCAGTTTGTTGTTGAGCCTAGCAGATAGATGTCCCATCAGCCGAATATCCCCTACATGCGTCCTCAATTCCGCAACAGAGGCCGGAGTGGGTGATTTCCAATGTACCAAGATGAGGCATCTGGCCGTCGTAAGAATATGCATCAAAAGAGCCTTCCTCGGTTTAGAAAGTTTGGTAATAGGGACATTCAGCAAATGGGTCACTGGATGTAAACTAATAGAGGTTTCCAGTATTTTAATGAGCAAAGTATTTACCGCACTCCAGTAAGCAGTGATTTAGAACAGTTCCAAAAAATATGAAACAGTGCCTACATGAGAATCACACCTCCAGCAACTACCGTATTACTGCAAGACGGATATATATAGTGAAGCCTGTCTGGAGTATAGTACCAATGCATAAGAATTTTATATAGATCTTCCCTATATAGCGTGCATACGGAACACTAATGAGTTTTACCCTATATAACCTGCCACAACTCTGGAGCGAGTTCCCCGCCCAGAAAGGTCTCCCATTTAGTCATATAAGCTTGCTTGACTAAAGGCATCGCAGGTTCAGTAGTCAATATCCGGTAAATCTCTGAGATCGGCCTTCTATGAGTTGAACCACCTGCACATACACATTCAGACAACGTGAGGGGTGAAAAGACGGGGAGGCTGATTCATCAAGCAAAATTGGAAGCTTGCTCGCGCATTCGTGTTCGCGATCCGAAATCGTACGCCGTCGCGCAATTCAGCAACTGAATGAGCTCGCGGCCGGAGCCGCGCATCTCCGGCAGCTTTACACTGGCGAGCTTGCATTAAAAGTCACTGTTCCCCTAAAAAATCATTCATTGCTATGATCTCACCAGTGATAGCTTAACAGATCCTCCTTAATCGCGCAGCTGAAATCTAATCGCCTTAATTGGCAGATTCGCGACCCCTATTGCTCATTATTATCAAGGCAGGAATCCGGCTGGCAGTGAGGCAGCGAGTGTACGAGCGCACTCAACTCCGGACCGCGGGAAACCGGCTCGCTGGAAGCGCGAAAGTACGCGCGACCAGCATTGATAAATTAGGCATATAGTCTCTAGTGAGAGTTTGGGCGAAATTACAGATTTGAAGGTAGCTGTATATGGGAGATGAAGGTAGTTCAAATTTAGATTGTAGATCAGCAAAGGGCAATAACTTCTTGGTGACTGGATTAGAAATATGTCCAAAACAGAAAATCTTTTTAGAAACCCAGGGAAAAAACATACGCCTAGTCAAGCTATCTGGGATTTGAGGGTTTTATAGAAAGGAAGTTAGTAAGGATTTGGGAGAGGCAAGACAGAACTTTTCTTAACTACAAAGCCAAATTCGTCTGGTGAACTGCATGAGTCCCAATAGGGATGAGTCAGGTATATAGTGCAGAGATCCCTACAACATCGAGTTAGGATTTACAGGGGCAAGCCAAAGTTTCTGTATCTCCATCTATCTGTTGTAAGCCTATAAAGTGGTCCATGAAGCATTCTGACGAAGATTTGGAGCTAAAAAATATTTATAAAAATCTGGTACCACTAAACCTCCCCTATTTTTCCACCAACATAATACAGATTTGGGAAGACGGTGATGCTTATAATCTCAAAGGAAATTAAGAACTTCATCTTGAATGTGCCCCAAAGCTGCACGCAGTACATTCACCGGTAAGGTTTCAAAAAGATAGAGTAGTTTTGGTAGAACGGACATTTTAATAAGGGCAATACACCCAAAGAAGGATATACGGAGAGTGCACCATTTGTTCAGAAGTGATTTATTATCCTGAAATAGTTGTGGATAGTTCGTGTATAGAGTGATTGGTATGAGGGGGTCAACTGGGCTCCCAGATATTTAATGTTTTCCTGTTTCCAACGATATGGGAAAATATCCTGTAATCTATCAATCAGTGCCTGATCCAAATTACCCGGTAAAGCTTCAGTTTTTGTTTGATTGACTTTATATCCAGACAAAGTCCCATATTCATCTAACACCATATGGAGAGAGGGGAGCGTAGTTATTGGATTAGTGAGAGTATTGGATTAGTGAGTAGTACACTGTCTGCATACAAGGCTATCTTGAAGGATTTTGACTGGACCTCTTTTTTGGATCAAAAAAGATCTGTACCTGGGTTCTGTCTAATAGTCTGTGCCAATGGCTCTATGCATAAGGCAAATAAAAAAGGCGATAATGGGCATCCCTGCAAGAAGCCATTATGTATTTTAAAAGGCCTGGAAGTAAAGTGACAACAAACACCTCCTAAACACCAAAAAAATATATTGACATAGATTGTTTGCAATTGTAAACTGATACTAACATGTGTGTGTGTATATATATACTTTACTGGTTCGGCAGTGAAGAAGTCCGGGGGCTCTGGAGAGCCTGGTGCCCGCCGTTTTGAAGACGAGGGGTCTCTCTGCCTGGACAGGTGAGTTTAAGCCTGTGTGCAGGGATCCAATATGTCCACTCCCCGTTCTCTGCCTTCCCGCAGTCACGTGTGTGGAGACGGAGCCTGTGCCATCTTGAAGCCCGGCATGGAACCCGGTGAGGGATCCCGGATAAAGTCCCTCATGAACGGCTGATCCAAAAAAGAGGGTGCACCATCAAATTCAAGGTTTTGCATATTTCTGGCAGTCGCCATAATCACCCCCAGGCCCCCTTACATTGCAATGAGCAAATGTCCCACACTTGAATGTATATTTTCTGGTTTCTGCACCTTACCATTCCCTATAAATTGGGATTCCAAGAAATGTAGGTAAAAATTAGGGGCACCAGCCCAAGTCCCCTTGCTATGTAAGTGGTCCAGGGGGGCAAAATTTGCATTTTCGCTTTGGGGCTCCTAGATGCACTTGCTTTTGAAACAGCAACAACCTCCAAGAAATGTAGTTTATTAGTAGCCACTAGGGTCCTCAGTTTACCCTTCAAATTTCAAGTCGTTACAAACAAGGGTAAAGGGGATCAGAGGGACTAAAGACGGGGAGTTGTTAGGCTGATGAATATGACAGGCAGCCTTAAAGAGGACCGCAGGGCAGTCCGATCCATCAGAGGATGTCTTGCATCGGGTCCCGCGTCGCCCCAGCATCTGTCCCGGAGCGGGCACTGAGTGAGGTGAGTTTGGTTGTGAGTTTAGGTACGCTTTAACACACATCTAAATGTGTGTATGCATGGACATACATTATGTATGAACATGCATACACACATTTAATCCTCCAAGCAGTAATCCCGAGTGTGACTCAGGGTCCCTATAAAACCCACTTACCTTGTTTCTTTGGCGTCCCTCGGCGTCCTTCTCGTCCATGCAGGTCCTCTGGTGGCGTCCTCTTTCTTTGATCTTCTCTCGGCGTGTGCACAGACATTCTCTGGGGGTTTCCCAGTAACAGCGGTGCATGTATTGGTTCGTGCGGGATGCGTGATGGGAAATTCAAATAATTTTGTATAAAGAAATCTCTTTTATTGTATGTATGTATGTTTTTTTATTAAATTAAATAAATATTGGACATATTTTGATGAGTTATGCCTAAGAATTATAAGCCTACAGTGTAAAAAAAATTTCCATGCAAAAAAATTTAACACATAAAAAAATGGACAGAATTAGAACACTAGTGGGGTTAAATAGACAAACATTATGCAAGAACATGCATACACACATTTAAATGTGTATGCGTGGACAAAAATGATGCATGAACATGCATACACACACATTTAAATGTGTACGCATGAACAAAAAAAAAAAAGTTCCCGAATTATGTAGCACAGGTCCTTCTTGGAAAACAACAGGGGTGGCATGTTTAGGAGGAAGAATATTAAACTTCCGATTTCACTTCCGCTAGGTGGAAAACGTGTGTACGCTACGCATTTGCATGTATGCGCATCTGCACGCGCGTGTTATGTTTGAGCGAAAATATGCGCATCACGACCATTTTTCTTTTTGTTTTGGGAATTATGTGGCTACTACATAACGTGCTGGTTTAGGAGCCTTTCTACAACTTAAAAAAATGTTTTTTTTTAAATCTGGAAGATCAGCCAAAGTTAAAAATCCTGTGAGTAGGACACAAATACTAATTAGTAACACAACTTTATTCCACATAACCAGTAAAACATCAGAATAAAAAAACACTACACAGACACCACTACATTAAAACAAAAAAAAAAATAGAGCATAAAACACATGTACACCCATACTTCCATAGAAGACCACAGTATGACTAAAAATGGGCCAACATGATATTGTATTCAAAACAGCTTGACAATAAGTATATGTGTATCAGTATATGTGATTTGGACCCATCAGGAGTGGAAATCTGCTAGAAATTAGTTAGGCACAACAAACATTTAAAGGCACTAAGAAACAAATTTGCAAACCAACAATATGGCTACAAACACAATCACATAGCATTAACATTGACTTTCTCAAGAGTGACATTAAAATATTCAAAATGTAAAAAAACAAAAGCAGCTATTGTACTAAAGTAGAAAAGTAAAGTAGCAAAGTAAAAAAATGTAGCAACATAGATTAGGATAACACACCAAACAAGACCTCCCCATCCTCCTTCAGGGCCCAAAAAAAAGACAAAAGAAAAAACAACAGACAACACCCATGTATGCACATTGCTATGCGCACAGCTGCTACGAATGCGTCTGTAGTTGAGACATGCACAGTTCGTGAATTTTGGAGAGAGAAAGCTCAATACGGTTAGATCCATAAATATTTGGATGCAGACAACATTTTTCCAATTTTGGTTCTGTACATTACCACAATTAATTTTAAATGAAACAACTCAGATGCAGTTGAACTGCAGACTTTCAGCTTTAATTCAGTGCTTGCACCTTGCAGTGCACCCTCTGTATTTACTTTCATGCAGTCTTCTCTTTATGGTAGACTTGGATATCGATACGCCTACTTCCTGGAGAGTGTTGTTCACTTGGTTGGCTGTTGTTAAGGGAATTCTCTTCACCATGGAAATGATTCTGCCATCATCCACCACTGTTGTCTTCCGTGGACGTCCAGGTCTTTTTGCGTTGCTGAGTTCACCAGTGCTTCATTTTTTCTCATGATGTACTGAGCTGTAGAATGTTCAATTCAATTGTATTGAAGCAATATCTCGGATGGGTTTTTTGCTTTTTTTGCAGCTTAAGGATGGCTTGTTTCACGTGCATGGAGAGCCCCTTTGACCGCATGTTGTCTGCCAAAATCTTCCACACACAAGCACCCCCCCTCAAATCAACTCCAGGCCTTTTATCTGCTTAATTAATAGTGACATAACAAAGGAATTGCCCACACCAGCCCATGAAATAGCCCTTGAGTCATTTGTCCAACTACTTTTGAGCCCTGAAATGAAGTGATTGTGATAAAAAAAGGCTTTAGTTCCTCACATTTTTGTATTTCAATATTTTTATTGGGTTTTACATGTGATATTACAATTACTTGTAACAATAAAGACAAAATAATAACAATATTATAACAAGGGACAAAACATGATGTGTGTGCTCAAACCTTAACAACAATTTTCATATCAAATATTGCTTAGACCATATTATTTCCCTAGTCCTGGTATACCTATAATGGGAAACACCCTTAAATCAAATGACTAAGTAATATAGTAAACCATCTGAAACCGTTATTGAAAGGCAAAGCCGTACACAGCTAAGTTTGAGCAGTGAAAAAAATCAAAGGTCCCAATTGTGAGTTAAAGACAATAACAAACATAGAACAAAAAGACTACAAGGAAGGGGGAAGGGGAAGGTAGAGGAAGTTGACAAGGCAATGAACACTAGTAAATTATATCCCATTAAGCTAGCAAAAACCGTAATCTATATATTGTGAAACACAATCCAAGGTTCCCATATATCATCGAATTTGTCCAACGAATTCTTTAGGGTATGAATTAGTCTATCATTAACAATAATCCAGTTCAATTTTGTATAAATAGGGTCCAAGGATATCGAGGGTGACTTCCACGCTTTGGCCAGGGAGATTCTGCCCGCTAGTAGTATCAGTCTAGTCAATTTTTTTGAGGGTCCAGAAAGGGACAATTTCAAGCTTACCAAATAGGGCAGCTTCTGCAGTACTACAAATCGTTTGTTGGAAAATTCTGGAGATCAAATTAAATACCTCGTCCCAAAACCTCCTGGCTATTGGACATGACCATCAGATATGTAACATGGAGCCCCTAGGATCCCAGCCTCGGAAACATAAAGGAGAAGTTGGGGGGAACATTTTCGCTAGTCTATCTGGAGTGAGACACCATCGACGTGCTACTTTGTAATTGGCTTCTACTATTGCAGAGTTCAGGGAGATCTTAGAAAGGGAGTTCACCATATCCCACCATTCTTCCATGTCCCAAGTGATGCCCAATTCAGATTCCCAGTCCCGCATATATTGCAGTTTGCTGGTAGGGGCTACTAAGACCGAGTAAATCACTGAGATTTGCCCTTTAGTTGAAGCTATGGAGGAGCATGTGCTTTCAAATGCAGAAGAGCGCATGGGTCTCGGGGCTTCTTTAATTATCGTGTTGATAAATGAGGACAATTGTCTATAGCGGAAATGTTCCGTTTGAGGAATTTCAAAATTACTGACTAAATGTTCCCAAGTAAACACTGCACGAACGTCAATCAGATCCTTCACCCTCCTAAAACCCTTGGAAACCCACCAATGAAAGTTAGCCAAACTCAAACCCGGCGGAAAATCTGGATTATTCCAGAGTGGGGTTAGAGGTTTATGAGGTGAGAATAATTGCGGACAGTGGTTGAATTTATCCCATACCCTGAACGGAATGGGACAGAGCCGGGCATAGCACAGTCCCTCGCCTGCTTTTTTTACACCACATAAGGTATTCTATAGAGCCCGAGAATCCATCTTGATTTTCTATTTCCACCCATTGAGGTCGGGCTCCGTACAAAGTGCTCAATGAGGCTTGTGCGACCTGTGCCGCCACATAGTAATACTTCAGGTGTGGAACCCCCAGACCCCCCCTTCGCTTAGTGGCAAAAAGAGTGTTTTTCGTATTCCCGGCCTTCTTCCCAGCCCAGATAAATTGCATTATTCTAGACTGGAGGAATTCCAACTCCTTTACAGGAACCTGAATTGGGAGAGTACGAAACAAGTAAAGTAGTCTAGGGAGTAAGTTCATTTTGATAGCCGCTATCTGTCCCAGCCACGATGGGGGGGAGAGCGACCACCTTCGAATATCCGCATGAAGTTTTTTGAACAAAGATTTGTAATTAGCCTTATAAAGACCATTGTACGTGGGAGTCAACCTTATGCCTAGATACTGAATGGATTCCTCTTGCCAACTAAAGTCAAAAGTCTCCTTAATTCCTTCCAGCGTCCCTGAGGGAATATTTATATTGAGGGCCTGGGACTTAGATTTATTTACCTTCAGACCTGAGCACAAAGAGAAATCATCCAATAGTTTCATTAGGTTGGGCAAAGTAGTGATTGGGGAGGTAATAAACATCAATATATCATCGGCAAAGAGGGCAAATTTATGCTCCGCCCGATCGCAGCTAATCCCTTTAATGTTAGGATTCGTACGCAGAGCGATAGCTAGGGGCTCAATAGCTAGGGCAAACAGGAGTGGAGAAAGCGGACAGCCCTGTCTGGTCCCTCTTTTAATTGGGATAGCAGTGGAAAAAAATCCCCCTAAAGATATCTTTGCTTCTGGCGAATCCTCCAAGGCCAACAACACGTTAGTGAAGTGGGCCCCAAAGTCCATCTTGGTAAGGACCTGAAACAGATATCTCCAAGATATACTATCAAATGCCTTTTGAAGATCGAGAGAAAGCAACATAGCCTTACGTGGGGGGCCCCCATACCAATTGATATTAACCACTGAAATGAGGTCTATTGCTCTTCTTGTTTGGTCTGGAGGCTGTCTGTGTTGCAGAAAGCCCACCTGGTCCGGATGGATATACACTCCCAAAAATGAACCCAGTTGAATTGACATGATCTTCGTCAAAATTTTAAGATCACAATTAATTAATGAGATGGGCCTGTAATTGGCCACTTCCGATGCATCTTTACCTGGCTTAGGAATCACGGTAATAAATGCTCTATGGGCGTCTCTTAAAAGGGAATACCCTTTTCGCAAGTAATTAAAATAGGCTATCAAGTGTGGCGCCAAAATAGGGCTGAACGTTTTATAGTATAAATTAGAAAAGCCATCCGGGCCAGGTGAACTTCCCAACTTAAGAAGTTTAAGCACCCCATTCAATTCCTCGATTGTGAATGGTCGTTCCAGAATTGCCTTATGTTTAGGTTGCAGTTTAGGTAAGTCAAGCTTATTAAGAAACCTGTCAATGCTTGTTTCGGTAATTGAGTCATCAGAGCTATACAAACGACCATAGAAATCTTGAAAAGCTGCTAAGATTTTTTCCGGGTTTTGAGATTTGAGTTTTGAGCCTACCATCCCTAACCTTAATTTTGGGGAGCGCTTGTGACTTGGGTCTGGGAGTGAGTTTATAAACCAAAAAACCCCCGGTTTATCGCTCCACAGATAAAATTTATGTGCTGACCAGCAAATCTATTTTTCTGCCCTAGTAGAAAGAAGTAAATTAAGTTCGGTGCGTTTGGCCTCCAGCCAAGACTTCAGCGCGGACTGAGGGTCGTTCTGATGTTGTAACTGTAACTAGTGGTATTCAATAAGGCCAGTATCAATCAATTTGGTATGGGCCTTCTTACGTGACGCCCCCAGTTTGATCAGCTGCCCCCGAATATAGGCTTTATGAGCTTCCCAGTTAATGGCCGGGGACGTGTCGCTCGCCACATTAATCTGAAAAAAGTTACTTAACAATGAGTCTATCTCCTCTTTCACCAGAGTATCTGAAACCAAGCTTTCGTTAAGTCTCCAGCGAAACCCGGTTGGTGGTCGGTTAAAACCCGTAAGGTATAATGCTAATGGATCATGATCAGACCAAGGCGTGGACAAAATCCGGGCCCCCAGTATATTGGGGAGCATGCGAGACTGGACAAACCCATGGTCAATACGCGAGTACTGGTCATGGGCTGCTGAAAAGTAAGTTTAGTCCCTGGCTGAGGGATTCAACTCCCTCCAACTATCAATTAGATCATATTTTCGCAACAGGAGAAGGAGACCATGACACTTTTTCGGAGGGTCCCTATATCTGCCCAGTTTGGATTTATCCAAAATATGATCAAGAGCCAAGTTAGAGTCACCTAGCAAAATCAGGGAGCCCTGCATTTTGGGCCAGATTTCACCCAGGAAAGCACGAAAAAACACCAGTTGACCTTCATTAGGCGCATGATAAGATACCACCATAATGAGCTGTAGGCTAACATATCCAATAACCACCAGAAACTTGCCCCCTGGGTCCCTAAAGACCTCCTGTGTAGCAAAATTCAGACTCACTTATTAAAACAAAGGAGGACCCCACATTTCTTCTTATCAGAATTGGCAGTGTAATAAATAGGGTAGTTTCTATGGAAATACCTCGGTACTGAATAGTTGGTAAAGTGGGTTTCCTGTAAGGCTAGGATATCAACTTTTATATAATAAACCGGAGAGGATTGGGTGCCACCCCGACCCCCAGGAAACACACACTCCCGGACCTCGAGGGGCAGCCTCACCTCCCGTGCTTTCAGGAGCTCCATCAAGCTCCATCTCGTCAGGGAAATTCCTAATGAGCCCAGTTAAATAAATAGGACCCGAAGTAATCTCCCTGAGTAGTAGAGGGCATGTGTAACCCCCCGGATCCCACGCCCCCCATGAATCAAATATAAAAGCATCAGGTCCCCAACAAACATAACTCAACAAAATATATGCATAGCAAACCAGGGGAACCTCATGCTTGATGATGGCTCGGCAGCCACTTAACATACAGTGCAAAAATACAGTACACAGTACCTTACAATCTAACCTTGGCTAAAATAGGTTGCGACACCCCCACATGGGGTTACTCCAGTAGGCCCAAAAAGGTAATACAATATATATTATAATATAACAAACACATCACTAGAGTCCCCAGAGGTTCTTCCAACAGCAGCATCAATCCCGTCTTGGTTAGAAGTAACCAAAACACCCCAACTCGGGTTACTCTAGCAGACATAAAGAGATAATACAAAATATATTATAGTATAACAATCCCACCAAGAGAACCTCAAAGGTTCTCTAACAGCATAACAAGTGTAAAAAGTCCAAGGGAAAAAAAAGTGTCCTCTGTGAATGTTTCCCAGATGTTTTAACTTTATTCCACAGTGGGTATAAAGATGCGGACGCTTCTCTATCCGGCAAAGGCTGAACTCCCGCCCTCTGAATCAAATCACATCAAATGAAATACCACCCCATTGAACAGCCACGAAGGAGCAACAAAGAATACTATCCCAAGATACTGACATCCGGGAATAATACTGTATACCATCCAACAATATTGTTACCAGGGAGTAATGAAGTATAGCATACTCCCAGCACTGACACCGGAGAAAAATCGAGAATGCCATCCCACCGTATTGACCCAGGGAGCAATATAGTATACCATCCCACAACACCAACACCCAGGAGAATAAGAGTAGAGCACCCCAGTACTTCCCTCGGGAGTAATAGCGTATCCTATCCCCGGCTATGCCATTGGGGGGATATATTGCAGGCCAATCCCTACCATACTGACACCAGGCAGTAATAAAGTATACCCTCCCACCATACTGACACCTGAGAGAATTAGACCATAACCCCCCCCCCCCCCCCCGTACGGACACCAAGTAATTTAGTATACCTTTCAACCCCTAATGACCTCCCTAATGATAGGGAGGACCCAACTCAGCCAACTCAAAGTACTGAAACCAGGAAGTAATAGAATATACCCTCCAACACCACTGAGACCAGTAAGTAATAGAACATACCCTCTAACACCACTGACAATAGGGACTAACGGACTATACCATCTCACTGTACCAACACAAGGGAGTACCCGAGCATAGCTGTCCACTAAATACACCCCCAAAGATTAATTGAGTTTTCTATCCCACAGTACTGACACTACTGAGAGAAAATAGTCATAGTTCTCCCCAGAGGTTTTTAGCAATGGCATAATATTATATACCATTCCACTCTATTGACACCAGGGAGTAAAAGAGTATACCATCCCACAGTACTGACACCTGGGAGAAATAGAGTATAACATCCTACTGTACTGACACCAAGGAGTAATAATGTATACCATCCCACTGTACTGACACCCGGGAAAAATAGTGTATACCCTCTTACAGTACTAATACCAGTGTATAATAATAAATACCATCTCACAGCATTGACACCAGGGAGTAATAGATTATACCATCCCACTGTAGTGACACCCAGGGGAAATAGTGTATACCCTCCCCCAGTACTAACACCAGGGTGTAATAATAAATACCATCTCACAGAATTGACACCAGGGAGCAAAAGAAAATACCATCAACAGAACTGACACCAGGGAGAAACAATGCATACCATCCCACAGTACTGACCCCAGGCAGTGATAGCAAATACCATCCCGCTGTACGGACACCTGGGACTGCTCCTCCGTGGGGTACTCCTCCTCAGTGGCTGGCCCCTCCTCTGTGGCAGGCTCCTCCTCTGCAGGGGCTCCTCCTCTGCGACGGGCTCCTCCTCTGAGGCGTACGACCCCTCCACAGCAGACGACCCCCTCCTCTACATCCTGTGGGATAGACAATCGCCTGGATAGGCACTCTACAATCAGCAGCCAGCGTGATGGAGAGTTGGCTGTAATCCAAAAACAAAAAAACACATACAAACATCCAAAATTAATAGGGATTATAAAATCTAGGAAGTGATAAACAGTTCTAAAGGGAAGACAATACTATTTTCCACAACCCAATCACATTCTAAAACACCGCAACTTAACAAAAGGAGAAGACAAAATGTAATACTTACCAGACAGGATGTGGTCCCCCACTTCATGGAGGAAATTCGGTCTCCTCCACTTCAGGTCACTCCAAGTATGTTGGATTTGGCTCACTGTTGGCCGCCTCCCTGCAGGGGTCCATAGCCTGTCTGCCTGCCTCTTCACAATCCAGCGCTTGGTATAAATGGCTGCTGACGTAAAGACGACTGCTGATCATACCGCCGCATAAGCATTGCCAAAAGAAAAAGATAAACAACATGTTATTTATTTTTACAACAAACAAACACCTCCTAAACACCCAAAAATATAGATGACTGATTGGTTGATTTTCTTGTGCAAATTTACATTGTTTGTTTGCAATTGTGAACTGTTACTAATGTGTGTATATATGTATGTTTATACTATTAGTAAGAATCTTTAGAATTCCACCACACAAAGCTAAATTATAGCTACATCATTGTAAATAAAATCATTGGGTTACTAGTAAACACTTGTCAAGTTTTAGTTTGAGTGAAGCATAAGTGCCAGACATACAAGCTAGGTGAAAAATATAAGCACAGTTGCATTATGTCCTAAAATGCAGCACATGTGTATTTATTGGGTTGCCACAGAAAAAACAACAAAAAAGGGGAGAAATACAAAACACACTATCTATCCCAGAAATCTGTACTGCTGTCTCATCTATCCAGAAGGAATTTTCCCAGAAGGCTTCCACTGTCCTCCAGACAAAGATAATTTCCAGGCTGGTGTGTTAGCTAGGAGGATAATTGGTGCTCTTCAAATGATCTAGCTAGGATTGATCTTAGTTGGGTAGAATCATGGTGATTTTTTTTGTAATTGTATATACACACATGTAAATATGTGCAAGTACAAAGTTGTCAACAGCCAACTTTAGGTGGGTGGGGCACACGGCTGCCATGCCTCCTCTACCCAGCTCTTATCCACAGCTCTAATCCATTGAAAGCACAATAGAGAGACAGCTACATTCTCAGCAGTCATTCATGCAGAAGATTCCAGCTGCTGATAAGAGCTGGGCAGTGAGAACTGCACAGCTAGAATGGGATGGGGACATAGGCTGTCCCTCCCCCATTCTATAGCTGTGCTGTGGCTTCTAAATAAAAAAAAATACTTGTGAAAATATATCCACTCTGTGGGCTTGTGTAATGTATCTGTGTGTGGGAATGCTGTATGTCATATTCTGCTATTTCAAGCTTTTGAAGATATGGGTATCCCAGTTGAAATCACTGTTGAAAATCCCACATTGGGAATGCTTTTCCAAAGCAAGTGTGCCTAGGAGTCTTTAATTGAAAAAGTGCCCCCTGCCCCCCCGGGCCCACTTACACAGCAAGGAGCAAGTGTCCCCCACTTGAACCTACATTTTCTGGTTTATGCACCTCAACATTCCCAATCAATTGGGGTTCCTTGAAATGTAGGTTTAAATTTAGGGGTAATACCCCAATTCTCCTTGCTAGGTAAGTGGCCTAGGGGGGGCTTTTGGCCTCTTAGATGCACTTGCTTTTGAAACAGCAACAACCTACAAGAAATGTGATTTAGTAGTAGCTAGTAGGATCCACAGTGTACCCTCAAAATTTCAAGTTGTTACAAACAAGGGTTTAGGACATCTGAAGGATTAAAGACGGTGTGGTATTAGGCTGATGAATATGAGAAGCAGCCTTTACACACATTTTTTAACAGATTTTTTTGTTTAAAGTTTATTAATAAATTAATTAAATGTATTACTATTGGACATATTTTGGGGAGTTATGCTTAAAAATTACATCCTGCAATGTAAAATAAATTTCATGCAAAAAAAATTGTAGCGCTTTTTGCATGGAAATTTGGAAGGAATTAGAACGCTAGGAAGGTTAAAAGTGCATGCATGGACATGCAACTAAAATGAACCCCCCTCAAATAAAATACACTAAACTGAATAATAAAGCGCAGGTCCCGCTCTGAAAACAACGAGTGCAGCATTTGGATAACACAGATATGAAACTTCTGCCTACTGGAAAACGTGCGTACGATACGCATTTGCACGCACACCTATGGTATGCGTATCAATACTCGCATGTAAACAGCTGGGTTTTTAACGCAACGACGCTCATACCAATTTTTTTTTCATGTTTCTTTTTGGAATTATGGACTAACATGCTGATTTACGCCTTTGTACATATTTTAAACCTAATTTTTTTTTTTTAATCTATAATATCAGGCAAAGGTTAACTACTAGATAGATAGATAGATCACATCAAACACCCAAAAGTCATTTAACTCATTTGAACCTGAAAATAGTAGAACATTTACAAATATGTTTATTCCTAAACTGGTATATATGTTTGAAACATCATCAGACCTTTGTATTTAGTTGTTGCTTAACTTAATTTTTTGTAAAGACTGGAGTTTATGCATTATTTTCCGCAGTTCAGTAGTGTAAGCACACGAAGGTGGATTCCTCCTTTAACCAGAAGCAATATCATCCATGAATGTTGCTTGTAGCCAATCCCATGACATCAGAAATCATAGAAACAAATGGGCAGTCTTTTCAATTTGAAGCATGTGAAGCAACATGATCCAAAAAGCCCTCTTTGCCTATTTCTTCCTATAATTTCTCCTTTTATGTATATGTACACACAACTAAATGCATACATACATGTTTTGCTTCATGTGGACTCATGTCTATACATACATGCATGAGTCTATATGAAGCAAAACACGCAATATACACAAAAAAACAAAAACTTACCTGAATGAGGACTGTGAAAAAATTGGATTAGAAAATATTTATGCAGGGCAAACATTTCAAAGGGGTAATAAAGGCATAATTTTGCAATTAAATTTGGCCACAAACACAATACCATAGCATTAACATTGACTTCAAAATTGCAAAATGTTCAAAAGTTGCAAAGTTTCAAACACAAAAACAGCTATTGTGCTAAAGGGTAAGCAAAGTATCAAATGCAGATTAATTAGGATAACACACAAAACAACAGCCCCCCCCCCCAAAAGAAAACGACAAAGAGAAAAAGCAAGTTAGACAACACCCTTATATCTGCTTAAATTTAAGCGCACAGGTGATACAAATTTGCTTGCAATTAGCACTTGCGCAGTCAAAATTGGTTGTTTGTTTTTTTTTTTTTGCAGTTGGATATCCCATAATCAATAATTGATACGATCCTTTAGATTTGTACACCAGTAAACAGATATTTAATTAAATACAAAAATAAAATAAAGTTAGGGAGGTTTAATTTTTTTAATTAAAATAACTATAGTAATTACAATTATATATATAAATCCAAAATGTCTTGGAGTTGCACTCATAACTAAAAAAATATCGGAATGCCAATGGTTAAATTAAGTAAATTGGAAACAACAAATTCATAAAATTGGACTTAAATGATATAACAATTAAACTTCAGTTTTATTTTTATTAAGTTGGTTAATTTTAGTACAAATATATTTTATTAATTAAATGAAACCTATCCCAGGACGCTCCGCCCTTCATGACTACAGGTGATGCCATTCTTGGATTTACGTTCTTTTAAGAATCAGGGGGTTTTCTGGTGTATTCCTATAAGACAACTAACTGGCAGATTGTGTATATTATTACAGCACTGTACTCTGAAGACATCTGGTGGTGAGTTCTGGCAATGACGCCACCTTTTTCTGAAATAATATCCCTCTGTGTATCCCTCAGGCGGTTGTGGTGTGCGCCTGCGCAGGTTGGGTCCGTGCATAATTACATCCTTTGTTTAGTATTTATATATATATATATATATATACACACAAACACACACACATATAAATATATATATATATATATATATATATATATGTATTTATAAATATGTATTTAAATTTATATATATAAAACTATACATATATATATATATGTGTGTGTGTGTTTTTGAAAAATGCATGTGTTTCTTCCACATTTATATGCGTTTTTCATTTTAATACACTTTTACAAGCGATTGTAAGCTTTTTAAGAAAGCTTTCACTCTTCCATTGAATACGATAGAGTATTTTAAAAGAGTTTTTAGCAGGACTTTGGAATCTGGAAGCTCCCTTTAAAAAGAAGACTCCCAGATTTTCACCACCCCACCCTGGGTAATGAGTACAGTAGTAACTTTTCTACTTTTACTTTTTGACAGGTTATCCCACAATGACATTCATAAGCACAGCCGTGGGACTGTGTGTGGGATCCCCTGGTGCTCGGGGTTACTTGGGGACAAGTCTCCCCATTCAGCTCTAGTGATGAATGAATGAATAGGGGAAACCCTGATGATGGCTCAAGCATCATCAGGTATCCCCTTTGCTCAGCCAATCACAGAGCACTAGGACTTGGGGATCCCACACTCAGTAGTCCCACGGCTGTGCCTATGAATGAATGCAGCCGTGGGAATCATCCTGTCAGTGTGGATAGCCTGTACAAAATAAAAGTTGAAAAGTTACAATAAAAACACAGACATCAAATAAAATCCTTTAATAATAAATCCTCCTATACTTTTTTGGGGGGTTTTCTTGAATAGCTGGTATACAAATCTAAAGGATCGGATCAATAAATGATTAACCACCTAGCCGTTAAGCCCGACCTTCGTACGGGCAAAAAAAAATGGCTAGGATGGTTAAGCCCGTATTTTTGTCACATCCTTACCTCC
>NC_092871.1:42644699-42654168 GCF_032062135.1 Pyxicephalus adspersus
TTTTTTTTTTAATACTTTTGCGAATCTGTGCTCACAAATGGTAGAGAAAGATATGTAAAGTAACTGATGGAACACAAAAGCTAAACTGTAAAGATATTTTTTTGCACTTATTGTTATTATTGTCTTAATTTTAGCTGAAAGGGGACACTGGAGGCCATGGTGGCTTATGAAGTATTTTGTGATTGTGCTGCTACTTTCACTTTGGTGGTAAGTAAAATTTCAGGGGTCTCCCAATTAAAGTAATAAAAAAAAAAGATATCTGGACTGGAGGAAATCACACTCTGAAAATACATTTGCTAAACATGCTAAATCAGACACTGTAGTTATTTTACAGATGACATAATTAAGCTGGCCCCTCTTAGGGAAAAAGCAGTACTGTAGCAAAAGAAAATCCAACTGCCTAATGTTCACAAAAAAAAATGTAGTAAGTTAAAAAAACAGTATGTAAACCTAATAATACATTGTCTGAAAACTACATGTATCCACTGCAATAGATACATTTTCTTATTTTTTTAGTTCTTTTTCATTGATTAGAAAAGGAGTTGGGGTTCACATTGAATTTCTAATACACATTTTCTAAAATGTCAATATTTTGCATGTGATATCTCCACCATCTAAAGTGGGGTGTTCATCCATCTAGCCTGCAGATGTCACTGTTCTAGTTGTTTACTCCTTAAGACAATCTATATTGGTGTTGTTGGTTCCTGTCCTGCTCTGCTCTGAAGATGTACTGCAGACACTGCTCATGTATATAGTTGATGAATCCTGTAAACAAACCTGGTTTAGGTTACCCTGCCTCCTTGATTACTGGGCACAACAAAATTGGCAACGAGGATGTCTATTCTGTCTCCACAGCAACCAGCACCTTTGCTTCCACACCCCGGTGAGCCTACACTGCATTTCACTGCTTGGATTCAGATGTTTGAGAATTACAAACTTGCTGCTAATCAGGAGTCCTTACCTGATGCTAGAAAACATGTATTTTCCTATTCACTGCCTGGGAGCAGAAGGACAGCGTATGTTCTACACTTTACCTGTAGCAGATGATACTTATGATTCAGCTCTCATTGTGCTAAAGAACTTCTTTGTGCCTAAATGTGGTTGCAGAAAGATATAAATTCCGACAATGTGGACAGCATGCTGGCAGATCTACAATACTCTATATTGCAGCGTTGAGAGAGCTGGTTGGTACCTGTGAGTTTGATGCTTTAACAGAGGAAATGATAAGAGATCAACTTGTGGAAAAAACAATATCAGCCCATATTGGGGAGAGATTACTTTTGGAACATGATTTAACCCCTGCAAAGGCTATTACAATTTCAGGTCAAAGTGAAACTGCAGTGGCAGAGGCAAACATCCCTCAGCCAGGGGACTACCGGTACTGTACAGGCTGTGAATTCAGACTCTACTTCTCTTGAGACACTCAGGCTCAACAATCAGGCAGAGCTGTACATACACAAAACAAGTACTACTTCTGGTGTGGTTCCACACAGCACATAGCTAACTATGCTGCATACCCTACAAAGGACGCAAAATGCCGCAAATGTAAGAAAATCGAACACTTTGCAAAAATCCGCCGTAATTCTACTGCTAGACAGGTTCAGGAAGTTGCATCTACAGAAGTTACTGTCTTAAGTGTGGATAAAAAATATGTTTTCAGTCTGGATAAACTTATATGCAGCAGAATAGGTTTCTCCTATTGTTGTGACCACGAAGAAAACAGGTAGTACAAGATTGTGTGTTGACCTTTGTGAAGCAAATAAAGCTGTTATTATTGGGAGTCACCCTTTGCCACATATTGAGGAAATATTTTTAGAACTCAGAAGAGCTAACTTCTTTCCTACTTTGGATCTTCAATGCGTCTATCATCAGGTTTTGCTGGATGAGGAAAGTAGAGATCTCACTGCATTTATTACTCATAAAGGTTTGTTCCATTTCAAATGTGTACCTTATGGCCTGGCTTCTGCACCTAGTTGTTTTTGAATCGCATTGAATCTGCAGGAATGAAACTGAATACTTCTAAATGCTGTTTTAGACAAACCCAACTGGTATTTCTGGGTCACATTATATCACAACAGGGACTATTGCCGGATCCTGACCATGTGGCAGCTATGATACTGGCACCTGATTTCCAGACCCTGCGTTCTTTCTTAGGCCTTACTTCATGGTATTCAAAATGTATTCCCAATTATGCCTCAGTTGTGGAACCGATGAGAGCTTTGCTACGAGGAAATACCACCTTGGTCTGGTCAGAAACTGCTCAGCATAGTTTGGACACTGTTATGCAGCTCATAACGTGATGCCTCAGACTATGGCCTGGGTGCTGTCCTTACACAATGCCATGCAGATAGGTATAGAAAACTATCGCTTTTGCATCCAGAACACTTTCAGAGGCAGAACATAGATATGCTACTGTTGAAAAAGTAGCCCTAGCGTGTGTTTGGGCTACAGAACAATGGAGAACATACCTGTGGGGTCGACAGTTTATGTTGTGGACCGACCATAGCCCTTTAACCACACTGCTAACCACAAAGGTATTGGGACAAGCAGGTATGCGTATCGCCAGATGGTCAGCAAGACTATTTAACGTTAACTACACTATACGGTACAAACAAGGTTTGCAGAATGTTGCAGCTAATTGTCATGGTTGCCTTTACCTGCAGCTCCTAGTGTACAGGATGAGGATCTTGAAGTTGTAGCTTTCACTGATAATGATGCAGTTATGGCATCTGAGTTCAAACAAGCTTCTGTTCTACATTCTACAGAGCAAATGGCCGAATTCAGCAACTAAACTGAGCCCTGTCCTACAACCTTACTACAGGATTAGATATGAATAGTCTTTAGTTGATGTAGAATGTGCTCTGTTTTGGATTTAACGACGGACCAATAGATCTTACAAAAGGGAAAGGTTTATTTACAGCTTAGGGTAATATTTACATATTATTTTCAATATAAAAGGGAAGAAGGTAAAGGGTATATAGGAAGGGGAAGGAGAGGGGTCTAGCTCTATCTCTAGCACATGGTCAATCTCTCACACAACCATACACACCAGGGTTTTCTCTCCTTAATCATTGTCTCTGTTAAGCAATCCTTTGATGTTTGAGGGACTGCATCTGTCTCCACAGATAATGAGGTTTATAGCTTGTTTCCAAGAAGGCAGAATTGTCTTTACATACAAGTCATATTCATATCAATTTTGGTCACTTCCAACAGTTGATGATCATGTTGTCCATGGATTTCACCTTCTGCTGGTTCCAGAGTCTTTGAAAGAGTGTCTTATACGACTTGTTCATGAGAGTCACCAAGGAATTGTACACACTAAGCAACGACTACATGAACTGTACTGGTGGCCAGGCATGAATGCCTGAGTACTAACTGCAATTCAGTCATCACAAATCTGCTGTAACCCATACGCCACCGCTTCAGCCAGTGCCATTTTCTGATTCTGCATGGGAAAAGCTTGCTATTGATTTTGTGGGTCCTTTTTCAGTGGCCCCTGTGGACTGTCACTTTGCTATACCATTAATGGAATACAACAGTAAATGACCAGAAATTGCCTTTGTTTCAAATGTCACCTCTGCTACTGTCATTACTTTTTTCACCACAGTCTTTAGCAGGGAAGGTAACCCAAAGGAACTGGTGTCGGACAATGGGCCCCAATTTGTATCATTTGAGTTTGAATCTTTCCTGCTAGAGAGAAATATTGTGCATAGGAAAACTTATGTCTATTACAAATAGAGATATTGGAAGCTTCAACAGAAGCCTTAAAGAAGCTCTTCAGATTGCAAATCTTTACTACAGAGCTCTTATATGTTTACAGGGCAACTACACATGCAACTACTCAAGCAATGTCTGCTGAACTGCTACATGGCAGACATATGCGCACTAAACTTCATGTTGCTGATATACAACTTCCACAACGTCCAGTGCCTCTGACATCATCAGTTGCTAACACTGTTAAATTGCAGCAAGATAAAAGTAAGGCATATACTGATCTAAAACGTAGTGCTAGAGAAGTTCACTTTCAGCCTGGATCTCTAGTTAGATTTAAGAAACCTGAAGTACTGAAACAGGGACAATCCAAATTCTCTAACCTGCTTAGAGTGACAAGACAATGAAGACCTTACACCTATGAACCGTCTGATGGACGTATATGGAATGCCAGTCATCTTGCACCTGTTAGGCAGGACTTTTCAGATGCTTCATTTGATGAAGGATATTTTCATTTTACTATTGATGATGATCAAACTAGAGCTCAGGTACCAGAACTGTTCAGGCATACGCAACAAGTCAGAAGACCACCTGTGTGGACAAAGGACTATGTGATGTAGTTAACTTGCATAGTACTGTTTTGTGTTATAGTTTAACATTCTTGTTACTTGCATTCAGTTACAAATTAAAAAAAAAAAAAAAAAGCTTTTGTACAAGAGGGGAAGTGTGGCGTTCATCCATCTGGCCTGTATATGTCACTGTTCTAGTTGTTTACTCCTTAAGACAATCTATATTGGTGTTGTTGGTTCCTGTCCTGCTCTGCTCTGAAGATGTACTGCAGACACTGAAAGACTGCCCTAAACATTTCATGTTGTGAATGAGGGTCATTAACTATTACATTCTGCTTTTGCATTCCTTTTCTTATTAAGTAAATCAATTTTTAAAGTAAAAAATATGTATTTTCACCTATGTATAACTTTGGACATTAACATGAAATAATAGTCTACAACTTCCTGCAAAAAGATCCTAAAATGTAGCTTCCAGTGGTTGTCTTGTAAAATAGAAGATGAAAAAAATTTTTTTGGGACTTTCTGTCACCAACAAGGACAAGTCTAACCCCACAGATAACCTCCAAAGTTCTATCTTAAGACAACAGGCTTCCATTGAGGGATTGCAACAGTTACAGTGACCAAAGCAGCTATTGTTTTTCTCAGTCTTTCCATTCTATCTATCTATCTATTGATAGCAAAAATGTACTCTTTAGGGGTCTTTAGGTTTTAATGTTGTCATAGACTACAGATAAATGGATAGTATTTGAGATCGAAGATGCCTTATATTCATGAAGCTTGCATGTAAAATGGAAACCTGGCCAATACTGAACAGTATAGAGGCAAACCATCCCTAATTACTTCAGCCATGTCCCAAAAACCGCCAGCTTCTTCCTCAGCTACAGCGTATACTTCCATAGGCTCTGTAGCACTCACCCTCTAAAAGCAAACTAAAACTAAACTGAAAAATAAAAAAATCAAACTTACCTTTAATTCGGCAGATCCCTCAGTTGCGCTGGAACTTCCCTCTATCAGATCCCAGACTGTATTAGAATTCTCTTTTGTCCCAGCACAGGGGAAGCCGCAGGCGCTGCCATCTTCCATCTTCTACTGGCTAATGATCTTGCATTGCGCGGGGTGAGTTTGGGAGATATAGCCTGCTGTAAAGGGGAAAAAAGAATGCCAATCTCACTGTACATACATTAGATCGGCATCTCTTTCCCCTTAGTAGGTATCCCTGGAGGCTCTGCACTCCTATGCAGTCCCATTCAGGGATTTCACCTTTTTTGTTTAAAAAAAATAAAGTGTAGCAGTGTGTACCAGCCTTCACCCAAAAATACACTGACACCTTAACTGGGCTTTAAAATGACTGGCAAGGAGCTGTTTATTTAACACAAAATGAATATCTCTTAACAATAATAAAAAACAAATATTAACTTTATAAAACTTTATCAAACTTTCCAACTCATAATAATTAACATACAAAAGTAACATATAAAATTAACAAACATCATTGACAAACAAATTAACATATAACATTCCACAACCATTTAAACTTCCAATAATATTAATTATTCCCATATTAACAACAATCCTACTTTAACAAAACCAACCAACCTGTACTAAACACCAGGCTGCAGGTCTAGGAAAGGTAAAGTCCACATCCACCATAGATGTAAACTTCTATCCAAACCACACCGGCCCCTAGCCGTCCAGCTCCACCTTAGGGGCCCCACACTGAACACAATTAAATGAGCACCCTACAATTAGGTAGCCTTTCCTTACCCTTCCAGACCTATACTGCCATAGCACACAGACGGGTAACCTCTCACCTGTGCGCCCCTCCACACAAATTGTTCCCTGCACTCCATCTTGCAGACCCAGGAACCACATATCAATGCCTATAGCACTGAGATGCAACCCATCAAAAATCGCCAAGTCTCTTCTTCCAACTCTATGCCAAACCACCATCCCTACATTCCTCGCTACAAATCTACCCACCTCTTTATTTACCTTGATTCTAGCTTTTTTAATCTTTTCAACCGACCGTGCCCCCCTCCAGCTAGTCCTGGCCACCATATCCAACCACACCAACATCAGCCCGGGGAATACCAACCTCAACTTTAAGAAATCCAGCCTCACATCTCTAATCAACTCCCTCATGGCTCGATGCTCTATATCCATACCTCCCACATATATAACTACCACATCTGGGGGTCAATCCAGGGACTCATTGTGTGTGATATTGTGGAAAATATTTAGTGTGTGATATTGTGGAAAATTGCCTCCTCCTCCCAGTACCCAGCTCTAGATGCCAGACTAGACTCCAGCTCAACAGGGTCTTCTTTGCCCGCTGATTCCTCCAAGCCCAATCCCTTTCATGTGGTTTTGCTATATAGTAGGTAGGGACAGATTGGAATCTCGCTCATCCATTCATGTCTCCGATAGCTACATGTCTCCGATTCTACACAGTCCACATAAGTGATGGCCTTAAATTCTAATGCCCTCCTTGCTGTGTCTCAGGACCCACCGCCTCCTCCTCCCAGTACCCAGCTCTAGATGCCAGACTAGACTCCAGCTCAAAAGGGTCTTCTTTCCCCGCTGATTCCTCCAAGCCCAATCCCTTTCATGTTGTTTCACTTCATAGTAGGTAGGGACAGATTGGAATCTCGCTCATTCATTCGTGTCTCCGATAGCTACTGCTTCTACACAATCCACATAAGTGATGGCCTTAAATTCTAATGCCCTGCTTGCTCCGTCTCAGGACCCATCGCCTCCTCCTCCCAGTACCCAGCTCTAAATGCCAGACTAGAGTCCAGCTGAACAGGGTCTTCTTTCCCTGCTGATTCCTCCAAGCCTAATCCCTTTCATGTAGTTTCGCTACATAGTAGGTAGGAACAGATTGGATTCTCACTCATCCATTCATGTCTACAATAGCAACTGCTTCTACACTGTCCATAAAGGTGATGGCCTTCTGTTGTAATGCCCTCCTTGCTCCATCTCAGGGACCACCGCCTCCTCTACCAGTACCCAGCTCTTGATGCCAGTTAACAATGCCATCCACACTACTCAGGGCCCACCGCCTATTCTTCCTGCTAATACTGCTGCTGCCTGCCCACTGTCCAGTACCCAGCTCTAGATGCCAGGCTAGACTCAAGCTCAACTGCCACCTGTCAATTGTAACGTATAACAGAGCTGTGTAGCTGGCTAATTTTTGAACTGAAAGACCTCCTTTAGAGACCTCTGCCTGTATTCTGAAGCCTCTGTATGGCTTGTAACGGAGGTGAAACCTGGTGGCTAATTTTTGGACCAGAGGAACCCCCTCATGTCCTTCCACGGACCCGAATAACAACCCGAATTTCCCCCCTATAGACTTTAATGGAGTTCGAATTCGATGTTCGATCACTCGAATAATTATGCATTATTCGACCGAATAGCGGTCAAATCGAATAGTGAGCTATTCGACCAACACTAATGTGGTTGCTTTAAGTTCTGTTATAGTTCTGGTCTAGTTCTATTATTGTGCTTTTGTATATGTTGTAAGTTTTTGTATATGTTTTCTTATAAAACCCTATAAAAAGTAAGCTGAATCTCTGAATGCTCTAACTAGAAATAGTGTACCTTGCAAACTCGGAGTGCTACTACATTTTACATTTTTCTGTGACATTTCTGTCTGGTGTGGCAGTGGGTGACACTAAAGAATCAGAAGCACAACTGCGGTTGTCAAAGGGTAACTGTACATGCTTCCATCTAAGCATGTGGTGGCAGTCTACCTCGTGAAGATGTGTTTGGCAAGGGTTAACAGGAGTGGTAAACCTTGCCCGTGACAAATCCCTCTTTGGCCTGCTGGTGCGTGGACTGTGGCAGAGCGTGTTGGAAAGTCTATGTGCAGGGGTGCGGGCTGAGAGGATGTTTGTCACATACTGATGGCATCAGTGGGATGTCAGTGTGTGTACTGCTTAGGGCTGTTGTCCTCTGCTCAGATTGAGGTATTTTGGGTACCAGCAATATTTACCAGTGCTCTGGTGAATTGCTGAGAACGCGCGATAGTCGGAGATAGCTTCGCGCATCTGCCGACGTCCCTCGTCATTTTACCCATGACCACTCAGCCTGGCATGTCCCATCTTTTAGCAGTTTGCTGAGATCTGTTTCTACTTTGAGCATTAGTACAGGGTTAAGTAATTGACCCTGTACTGAAGGGCTGTGACCCCAGGGGAAACAGTTCTTGGAGATAGGCCAGTGCATAAGTTGTTTTTTGGAGAAAATATAGCAACACGCCCTCTTTGTTTTCTATCCTATCTTTTTTTTTGCAAACATGCTTGGTCCAGTGGATTACAAATGGATGAGCAAAGCTGACCTGTTCAACCTATGTGAGGTCAACACCATCCCAACAAACCAGGGGCAGACAAGGGAGCAGCTGATCTCCACCACGGTGGAACGAGAAGGGGTGGCGCAAGCCCTTGAGGTGAGGTTGCCAGATACGACCCCTAATGCATCAGAGATGGCCCCAGCAGAGGAACAGTCTTCCCTACCTGAGCATGTGGACAGATGTGGTGTCCAGGGTGAGCAACTGGACAATCGGATATCATCCTTGGAGGCTGATCTGCAGTTGTTGGGTTCGGATGATCCAACACTTCGTCTCCAGCTCATTCTTGCTGAGCGGGAGGCAGCAGTCGCAGCGCACCAGGCGGAGAGGGGGGCAGCAGCGTGCCAGGCTGAGAAGGAGGCAGCAGAGCGGCAGGCTGCCCGCCAGCATGAACTGGAGATGGCCAAACTCCAGTTACAGCGTCAAGGTCAGTCACCCAGGCCCCAGCGCAAAAAGGTTCTCTGGGAGAAGACCTTAAATTTTCAGTGATGGACAAGCACAGTGATATTGACACATATCTACAGTCATATAAAAGAGCGTGTCATCAGTACCAGTTACCCCAGGAGCAGTGGGCTGATTACCTGACCCCAGGATTGAGAGGCAAAACTTTGGGTGCTTTTGTAACATTGCCTCCTGAGCTGGATAATGACTGCAAAGCTATAAAGGTTGCTATAATTGCCAAATATAAGCTCACCCCTGACGTTTACAGGAAAAAGTTTTGGTTTCTGCGTAAGGTGGCCAATGACACCCACATGGATTTTGTCTTTCAGATGCGTACCGCCTTCTGTCAGTGAGTCAAGGGACTGAAAAAGGACACTTATAAGCACTTGGTGGACCTAATAGT
>NC_092871.1:42654369-42663679 GCF_032062135.1 Pyxicephalus adspersus
AGCGACCAACGCCAGCATCTTCTAGCATCCAATTCGGTCCAGCAGATACTCGGAAGTGCTTCAATTGTGGCAAATCAGGACACCTCTGGATCAACTGCCATTCACCCAGGCCGAGGACAGCACCAAGGCAGCCTACTAACAACTCCTCTTCTAAGTTGCTGGAGAAGGAGTGGGTTCTACTAAAAATCATCAACCGGTCACTGTGAACAACCAGACCATGGTTGGCTTTTGAGATACCAGCGCAGATGTCAACCCTTATACAGCCCATCCTAATAGGCAAGGAAAGTATCATCCCTCACAAGTACCTTACCCTTGCTGGAGTTGGGGGTACCCGTTCCTTTGTGATTACTGCAGAAGTGCACATTGAATGGGGGGCCGGCAAGGGTACCAATATTGTAGGAGTCTCAAATGAGGTACCAGTATTGCTTGGAGCCGATTTGGTTCTTACTACGAACTAGCTGGAGCTATGCAGGATTCTTCAACTGGACCCTCTGAACATTCTAAGGTACTGAACAAAGATGCAGAGGCAAATTGTACCTGGCAAATTTAGGGGACATTTGGTAAAGGTTACACATAAAAATTTCCCTTTTAGGTCACTTGGGTGTTGCCAAGACCAAGGCCAGGGTAAAGCAAAACTTTTTCTGGCCTAACATGGGTTCAGACATATCTCATTACTGTCGGTCCTGTCCAGTTTGTTGAAAGGTGGGAAAGTCAGGTGATGTGTGCAGGGCCCCCCTGCACCCACTCTCAGTAATTGATGAGCCCTTTTGCAGGGGTGCAGTAGATATCACTGGACCCTTAACCATTGCCAGTAGTTCATGCAAGCCGTACATTTTTACAGTAGTAGACTATGCCACCCAGTATCCAGAAGCTGTGGCGCTTTCTTCCCTCAGAGCAGACAAAGTTGCTGATGCCCTGCTGGCAATCTTCACTTGAGTTGGATTTCCGGCTGAACTCCTCAGTGATCAGTGCCCTCAGTTAATGTCTAACCTGATGAAGGCGTGTGTGCTAAAATACTAATTACTCATATTATGGCTAGTCCCTATCACCCACAAACAAATGGGCTGTGTGAACGTTTTGATGGTACCTTAAAACAGATGTTGCGGACCGTTGTGGAGTCACAAGGAAAGGAATGGAAACTATATCTTCCTCACCTGCTTTTTGCCTACCGAGAGATCCCTCAAGAGTCCACTGGTTTTTCATCCTTTGAACTCCTGTATGAGAGAAAAGTGAGAGGTCCACTGGCTTAAATTCGGGAGTCTTGGGAGGGCACTGTACATGGTACAGAGGTTTCTGTTGTGGACTACGTCTTTAAATTCCGAGATAAAATGAAGGAATTGGTAGGGATGGTCAGAGAGAACATGGCACGGGCACAGGTCAAACAAAAGTGCTGGTATGATCAAAATGCCTGGGAGCAGACCTACGAGGTGGGTCAACAGGTGTGTGTTCTGTTACCAATGAGGCAGAACAAACTGCAGGCTGCCTGGGAATGTCCATACCCAATCACCCAGCGGCTGAATGAGGTAGCCTACTTAGTCAACCTTGGTGGTAGGAGGCAGAGGGCTTTTCATGTGAATATTCCTAAATTACACCATGAGAGAATTGCTAATGTCATGCCTGTATGCAGCCAGCCTGAACAGGTAGAGGCTGATCTATTGCTAGATTTGTTAGCTGACACCCAGGAGGTGAGTACTGAGCCAAGCACCAACTCACAACTCTCCCTCCTCCAGAGGGGTCAGCTGCTGAATGTGCTCACACCCCACAGGGGCACATTCACTGCAAAACCAGGGAGAACACACCTTGCTGTCCACAATGTGCACAAAGGCACGCACCCTCCTATTAGACAGATGGCCTACCGTGTCTCCCAGAATGTACTCCCTGACATGCAGAAGGAAATTGAGGAGATGTTGCAATTGGGGGTCATTCAAAAGTATCACAGCGCATGGGGCCCCCCTGTAGTTTTGGTCCCCAAAAAGGATCGCACCACCAGGTTCTGTGTGGACTACAGAAAAACTAATGCCATCACCTCATCTGATGCCTACCCAATGTCCAGAATTGATGAGTTGTTGGATAAGCTGGCAGGTGCCCACTATCTGGCCATAATGGATCTGAGCCGGGGGTATTGGCAAATTCCAATATCAACGGAAGCCCAGGAAAAATCTTTCGTCACACCATTTGGGTTATTTTTAGTTTTTGGTAATTCCTTTTGGGATGAAAAATGCACCAGCCACCTTTCCGAGGGTTGTAAATGATCTGTTTGAGGACTGGGTGAATTTGCTGTTGCCTTTCTGGATCATATAGCAGTGTTCAGTAACACCTGGGAAGAACACCTTGATCATCTGGCACAGGTGCTGGACAACACCGCATCTGCCAATCTGACAGTGAAACCCAGCAAATGTCAGATTGCCATGACTGAAGTCCAATACCTGGGACATCGGGTAAGAGGTGGCACCCTGAGACCAGAGACAAAGCTTCTGGATTCCCATCTACCAATTCTTCTGATAACTTCCTCCCCCAAACCCCATCTGGCTGCCTCCATAGCTGCCCCAATCCTGAAAGGGTGCAAAGAAAATCCAGAAAAAAACCTTAAACCGCCTGCCTTACCACAAAGTCCTTAGTAACATCTTGCAAAAAAAAAAACAATTGACACAAAAACGCCATCGCCGGCGATTTCCTACTAACTGAAGCCACCAAAACCCTTCTCTTAAAATCTCTACCAACCAATACAACAGTACATTTCTTCTCACACACTGACCTCCGAATCAAACCTCTGATGAGCCCAGTGCAGTCCTCCACAGCCTCTCCGGACAAGGGCAACCGCATTGCTCCGCCTCTGGTGCCAACATGCGAAACCTGTCCTACTGGAAAATAGATAAAGCATCAGCAATAACGTTTCATGCCCCCGGGATGTGATGAGCAAAAAGAAAACTTTTGTGCTGCAAACAAGTTAACATCAACTGACGCAACAATCACATTGCCGGCTCTGGCGAAACTATAAACCTATTAATGACCTGCACCACTCCCAAATTGTCACAATCAGACCGTACCTTCTTGTTCGCCAACTCCGCTCCCCCATTCCAGCTCCTTTGCCAACACCATCAGGTAAAGTTCCAACACCACCAAAGTCTTAACCAAATCAGATTCTACCCATTCCTTGGACCACTCCCCTGCACACCACTTACCCCTAAAGTATACACCAAAACCAGTCAAACCCACCGCATCAATAGGTCTGTCAAGCCACAATGCCCTACTGTTAAAAGAATCCAAAAAGGTTCTCCATAGTTCCAAATCCTTCGTCTTATCTGCTGCACATGGAATTCCAAACGCCCTGCCATGTGTTGCAAAGTTGCTAGCGAACACCCTGCATACAGAGCTATCCAGCAGCCCTATTAACAAAAAATCATCCATAAAGGATAACCGACTCCACCACCGCCACCGTCCTCACCACCCATTCCATGAAGGTACTAAACTTCTCAAACGACTCAAAGAACTTGGGCACTCCATCAGAAGGCAGCGATCCAAAAATACTCCCCACCCCATTTGCAGCCCAAACACCTTAAAGAATCAGGATGCACCGACAGCAACCTAAAGGCGGCTTCAATGTCCGCCTTTGCCATCAGCGCACCTGCCCTGTAAAGACGCACCCACTGTATTGCCGCATCATAGGAAGTATACGCCACCACACACAATTCTGTGCTAATCCCATCATTTATCAACTTCCCAGGTGGGAACGACAAATGATGAATCAACTGAAACCTCCTCTTTTCTTTCTTGGGCACCAGCCCCAGCAGCGAGACCACCAAACCGTCCACTGGAAACGACCGAAACAGCCCACTCATCCTACCTAAACTTACCTCTTCAGTCAATTTCTCAGCCACTACCTCTGGATATTGCAGCACCGATTTCCAATTCCTCGCCTCTCCTGGCATCACTCTCATGACTCATGGAATGCCTAAATCGAACTGAAAACCCCTATACCCAGCACCCTTGCAGCCTCTGAATCCGGGTACTTATTTGAAAAGGGGCACATCCTTTCGATGCTCACCGGTGTCCTGCCTCTTTTCACCGCTGTCACCTCCCCTTCCTGCTCCTTGCTTAAAACAACGCGAGAGTCCATGCGTTCCCCCACAACCTGAGCATTCGTGCCTGGCTGCCGTTCCCCAATAACACTAGCCAAAATACTAAAGGCCTGCATCAAGTTAAACAAAGTGTGCGGAATCACCTTGCAACAGTTGTTCCCCTCATGCCTCCGAGGGTGAACCACCCGAACCTAGCGGAGGGGGGCTTACTAGCAGCCCCCTCAATTGCCTCAGCTACCCTATTCTGCAGCCAAGCCCCAAGTTGCTGCATCAATCTGTCTTACGACTCCATGATGCTTCCTAACAAATTTCCTTCACGCATTTGCAGTTTATCTGTTTCTGTTTATCAGATTGAAGAATGAACAGCCGAACAGGGTAAGAATGCAGTAAGTACATATATATATATATATATATATATTGATTTTATATATTGGACCACTGTACACAAGTCAGTTTTTTGTGAAATGAGCATGACTATTCATCTTGGGCAACAATCCGCTGATGTGATTACTCCACGGTTTAATTGATTAATGAGCTAAAAGAAATACTGAAAACAATGTTTTTTATTATTATCTTTCCTACAGAAGAACAGATGTATTAATTTTGTCCCCATGGCTGGCTCCCATCGTCTGGAACGGGACATACAATCTGGCAATTCTGAATGAACAATCTCGCCACAGGGATGTCCGTGTTGGTATTACTGTATTTGCTATTAAAAAGTAAGCTATGAAAATTTAAATTGTTCCTATTTCTCTGCTTTTATTTTTAGATATCCTATTATTAAAACTATTGAATGATAAAATGACTGCTTTCATTGATCAGAAATTCAGAAAGCATTAAAGTCTGCTATGGCAAGTCAACAATGGAAACCTCTAAATTTTTCAGTTTCCTTTAAATACATAGAAATCTTGTCATTAAAGCCTTAAAGAAAGTAGTTGGAAAAATATGTTTTCTAGGGAAATATTAAAAGTAATGGAAAGGCCAGGCCAGGGCGGAGGCAAATGAGGTACCTGCCTTGGCTATAGTGCTATGAGGGTGCAGCTGAGGCAGCGGCCTTTACTGTCTTCACATCACCTAGGCCTGTCTTACAATGTGCAGGAAAAAATCTGACAGCTCAGCTCTGCAGATATTGTTTATACATTACAGGAGCAGCATACACAGCTCAGTGGTTGTACACGATGCTGTACACTCATGCTACACAGCCCTACAGAAGGGAACCCCAAGCAAATAGTAACCCATATGTGTCCTAGATCAGCGGTCGCCAATCCCTGGTTCAGAGAAAATTTTGGTGGTCTGTCGCTCTGGACAGTGCACCCCCGAGTGGGGTCAGGGGAAGGACCCCACTGGCAGGGCACACCAACCAGAGCCAAGGTCCACATCCCCTGTACAAATCCCAGGCTCAGGGAAGTGGCCAGGCTGTGTCTCTAGACACAACCCGACCCACTCTCCTATCGCAGGCTCTAGTGGGAGAATGGGCGGGGTTATGTCATGATGGCATTACTATGGGGTACATGCACGGTCAGGGGCCCGTAATTTTAGTGGTCTGCGGGACCGAAAAGATTGGCGACCACTGTCCTAGATTGTCTGTTACTGTGGAATAAATACCCAGTCTCTGTTCATTACAGTTTGCAAAATTTAAACTGAAAATGCCAAATTGTATTTCCAGAATTTCAGGACTTTATTCTTCAGTAAATAATTTTCTTAGGATATTTTAATGGTGTAGACCTGCTTTGTCTTTCATCTGGACTGCAAAAAAGCATTAGGCATGGGTTTATTGAGAAGGTGCAGAAGGGCTCTTGTGTTCTAAGACTAAAAAAGGACTTTCATTTGGAAGTTGAGTCTGTGGGCTGGATTTAGCAGTAGTTGACGGGTGGCACAATCCCTCAAAGATTTGCTAAAAGAGATGGTAGCACAGTCTGAGGCATCACTTTCCACTGCAGGAGGTACACTGCTGCGTCTCCCAATGTTTTGGATGCCGGACAGACCCAGTCTGAAGCCTACATTCCTACAGACGAAGGAGACTTTTATTATGCTGGGGCCTTCTTTGGAGGCTCAGTTGAGAAAGTATACAAGTTAACAAATTTTTGCCACAATGCTATGATGACAGACAAGGCCAAAAACCTTGAAGCTGTATGGCATGATGAGAGCTATCTAAATAAATATTTACTTTATCATAAGCCAACAAAAATCCTCTCACCAGAGTATTTATGGGATGATGATTTGGGAATTCCAGCCTTTCTGAAGAGAAGACGTTTCCTTGCTGTGCGGAAAAACCACAATGAGATTCAGAACAGATGATGACTTTCTATCTTGTCCCTGTTTTTTTTTTATTCACTTTGTAAACTTAGGGACTAAAGGGGAGGGGTGTGTACTTTTCTGTATTTTTGATTTTATTTGTCTTAGTTATCACGCCTGATTTAGAAGCATTGTTTTATACTATCTTATAGTAAAACACTTTTTTAAAAAAAAAACCTACCCCACCTTTCCCCATTATTTTTCAGTTTTGTAATGTTCTTGTGCTTATATCTTTTAGCATTGTAACCCTAATCATTATCCCTACTCAAAAAAATAAATAGGTATCACATCTGGAACAAAGATAACAAGTACTGGAGCCTAGGAACAAAAACTCAGTTCTTTGCTCAGATAACTTCCCAATTCACTAAGCCAGTTTAAATAGCAGTCATGACCTTAGAAAAAGTGACTTCCCACTAGAAATAGAGGAATTTATCAAAAGACCCCTGATACCATTCTAAGGAAATTTGTTGTAGTTGCAAAAAGTAACAGGAATCAAGCATGTGCTGCAAAATAGCAGACCGACCATGAAAGACAATCTTGAAGAGCTGAAGACATGACAGGTTGGTTATGTGTGAAACCCCAACGCTAAGCTATTTACAAAATTAATATTATTATTACACAGTAATTTTATAGTGCCAACAAATTATGCAGCACTGTACAAAGTCTATAGTCATGTCACTAGCTGTCCCTCAAAGGGACTCACAATCTAATGTCCCTACCATATTCATATATCTTTAATACAGTCTAAGGTCAATTTTTGGGGGAAGCCAATTAACCTAACTGCATGTTTATGGAATGTGGAAGCAAACCAGAGTACTCTGAAGATACCGACACAAATATGGGGAGAACTGGCAAACTCCATGCAGATAGTGTCCAGGCAGGGATTTGAACCTGGCACCCAGCGCTGCAAAGGCTAACCACGGAGCCACTGTATCCTGTAACTCTGATGTTACCACTAAAGCTATTTTGACCTTACCAACAACTAAGATCATATTGCTAACCCTTTTTGCATTTCTAAACCTTACCTTAATGTCTAATACCTCAATCCTAACACTAACTTTAAAATCAATTACATGTATTTCATTGATAATGATATTCATAATGTTAACCCCAACTCTGCTAATAATTATTTTTTTCTTCTAATCCTTAACTAGCATTCCATAAATTCTAAATCTAACTCAAATATTTTCATATCTCATAACTAACCCTAAATCTAATAATTAAGCTTTCTGCTTTACCTAACTCTGAATCTTTACAAAACCTCCTAATTATTTTACTAACATAATACTAAACCAAAATGTTCAATCACCAATAAATCATGTGTTCAACTTTATTGTTACCTCTAATTCCAACCCTAACATAACCCTTTACCGAATATGCCTAATAACCCATACATATAGCTATAATCCCCACACTAGCTTTACTCTTATGGGCCTGATTTATTAAAGCTCATCTAGGCTGGAGAAGATACACTTTCATCAGTGAAGCTGGGTGATCCAGCATGTAATTTCCTGATTGCTAGCAAATGTTTTGACTCCTGGACCAGATCCATTCCATGTTTGCTGGATAACCCAGCTTCACTGATGAAAGTGTATCTTCTCCAACCTTGGAGAGCTTTAATAAATCGGGCCCTTTGTGTTTACCCTATATCCAAAGTCTCAATTTCACTGGTAATTATAATGACTGCTCTAGCTAATAACTCCTCTAACTCCTCTTTTATTTGAAACCTTTTCCAAACTCTCACCCCCATCTTTATTTGACTCCTATTTAGTCCATGTACAAGATTTACCTTAACATTTCCTTTTGTTTTCTCATTATTTCCAAACGTTAAGTAGAACTTTACCCAAACTCAACAAATTAATTTGTCTATCTCTAACTTTAACCTATCCATAATGTACATTCTTTAACCTAAGCCATAGCTAGAACCTAATACCTAACCTTTAAGGCCAAACTAATACCTACATACCTAACCTTTAAGGCCAAACTAATACCCTAAATCATTATTTTACCTCTTAGATTATCCCTTATTCCAAATATATCCAAACTCTCAACCATGATTCCAGCAATAACTACAACATCAATCTTTTATTCTACATTTATCTGTAACACTAACCTTTACCATAATGTTCAAATGCATCAGGGTTTTTGAAGACGGTCAATAATGATCACCAAGTGGTAAAGGTACTGTCCAACGGGGTCAATAAAATATCTGGAGGTCGGAATGGGTTTGTAAATGTATAGGGTTCAATCACTGATGGAAAATTGATTGGGGTCATATAAATCTTTAAGGTCTCTGGAAAATTGATTGGGGTCATTTATGTTTTTGAGGTCTCTGTAGATTTTCCTATTTCTGGAAAGGATATATGTGACAGTTTAATTTTTATATATATTTTATCTGTTGGAGAGCTGGTGAGTACAAGAGCAAAAAAGTTTCTATGAATTGATTGCTATGCACGTATTAAAAATTTGGGAATGTAAGATTCCCATATTATAATATAATATGAAGAAATGATATCCCATATAATTGGAAGAAATTTTACTAAAGGTTATATGGTTTACAGAAATGGTGTAGGTTTACACTAGTAACACATGGACTATTTTTCTGCAAATAAAATTAAGAAAAAACAGAGAATCCCCAGTTGTTGTATATATTACTGGCTAAATGTTGTTTGATGTCATTCTGGAGTGGTGACTTTGTCTTGGTATTACTACCGTAAGCCACTACAAACACAGTATTATGTGAAACAATAAAATATTATAATATGAAAGTTCAAGTCCTCAAATAAAAAACAAAAATAAAGGGTCTGTTTATAAACCAGTGACTCTGACATTCAGAAAAAAACACTGGTGGAAAGTCAATGAAACACATGGACCTAGAATATTGTACACAAGGGATTTTTTCAGTGTATGTCAGATTCACTGCTTTATAAAGAGAC
>NC_092871.1:42663872-42668103 GCF_032062135.1 Pyxicephalus adspersus
CACCCAGGACAGGGTCTCTATTAGCAGAGGGGCTCCCTTCCTGGGACATTAACCAGAAATATTAACAGTAATAAAGGAACCACTACACCCAGCGTACATTAACCATTGCAGCTAAATAAACGCAGGTTGGAGTATTTGTAAACTTTATATGCCAAAACAGTAATACCAATATTTACAATCCATAAATATCAATGAGTACACATATCAAGCACAGAGCAGAGTCCTGAGGAGAATTGTGCACAGATATACCCGGGTATATATACAGTCTATAACCACAAATACCTCCAGGTATGATTAGTGTCAGGATGAGTTGCAGAAGCCTCTGGAGTTGATGATAAAGATGTCCAGATGAGATGATCCTGAAAACAGCAGCAAGGAAATCCTCCGACAATTGGGCTGTGTATGCTGTGATCCTGGATTGCAGGGATGCAGGCAAAGTCTCTGGAGTTCAGGGATGCAGGCAAAGTCTCTGGAGTTCAGGGACAATCTCTATGCACTACCACTTAGACCCTAGCAATCCCACTAATCTGCCAATGCAACCAATGCAATGCCAATGCAACCGGACCTCTGCTACCTATGTGCCATCGGATGCCTAACCTATGCTAGGTGTAACTAGACAGAGGGTGCAGATCAGCAAAGATAACTGAAAGGGCAGAGCCAATATATATTTGGGTATGTAGCTGATAGATGATACACTGATAGTAGGGATTTCCCAAAGTGATCCCTGATAACAGACCACATCTACCCCATTATTACAGAGGGTAATGATATAATAATGCACTTCTGCATTTCTCTATATCCTGGTGGGGTTTTTAAGGCCACTATCAGGGTCAGGAAACACTTCAACACCTTTATTTGCAATTTACAAAGTTACAACTCAGCAAGCAGATAGAAAAAAGGCAGTCCCTTACATAGGGTAGGTGGATGAGACAATTATAATTTCCAATTTAAATCATTCCACACTTTACCCAAAATTAGGAATCGTTACGTCTGGTCTTTCATTATTTTATACAATTACTATGATAAATCATTATAGTAATATGTTGACAGTTTATTAATTCATTTTATTATTTATTTATATTATTATTAAATGTATAAAAATGGGTTAACAATGATTATAAGGCTTGTTGGAAACTATGCAAAAGGATTTACAAATTGGTGTAATATTATTTTACCGCCACGAAATGTCGCTAAACCTGACTAAAGACGCATGCGCCGCCTTTAGGAGAGAATTGAATACCTATCAGGAAGCCCATAGCAGCCGATTGTTGATCTCACAGATCAGGATGCAGACTGGTTGCGGAATGGCTCTGTCTGGGAGTCTGAGGTGCTGCCAGCGAGTGTTGTCATGGGTGCCCGTAGTCATCATTGTCCTGGTCGTGCTGTGGTTGTACTACGCTTATGTGTGTGAGCTGTGTCTAGGTGAGCAGAGAATGTCTATAGGAATGCTTTCCCCAGGCACAGATAACAATGTATATTGGAGGAAGTGACATTACCGCCTTCATTCCATGTCAGGTGTTGTGATTTGGGGCAGAGTATGTGATGGGTAATGTATTTTATAGCTTTCAACAAGAAACATCTAATCCTTAAAGATAATGCTACACTTGCCATAAACCCATAATCTATAATGCAAACCTCTAACCCTAATAACCCAATACAGGACCTATTTCCCCAACACTAAATACTTGAATGGGATTTCTAATAAATCCTAACCCTACCTAAACCTTTAGATCTAATAATAATCTCCAACTCAGTCCTTTACACTCTGTCTCTTCATCAAATGTCTAAATCTAACCCAGTGTTTCTTGACATTTTTAACATAGGGGGACTCTTGAAATATTTTTCAGGTCTTCAGTGAACCCCTGCTATAATCACTATATCCACAGCTCACTGTATGTTAGTGTGGTGGACAGTAGGAAGAAAGCCTCTTTAATTGCAGGTCAGTGGGAAAAATGTCATCCTTACAGAGGATCAAAAAAACATTAGTGTCACCTAAACTGACAAGAGATAACAAACTGTTCATTGCTTAAGGATCCCCCAGGAGGTTTTGGAGGAACCCTGGTTGAGAAATACTACTCTAACCTATTACCTTATTAAAAAACAAAACAAGTAGAGCATCCTTGTCCATATAATTGCAAGAAATTTTACTAAAGGTTGTATGGAGGTTTACACTAGTAACACATGGACTATTTTTCTGCAACACGTAAAATTAAGAAAAAACAGAGAATCCCCAGTTGTTGTATATATTACTGGCTAAATGTTGTTTGGTGTCATTCTGGAGTGGTGACTTTGTCTTGGTATTACTACCATAAGCCACTACAAACACAGTATTATGTGAAACAATAAAATATTATAATATGAAAGTTCAAGTCCTCAAATAAAAAACATGAAAATAAAGGGTCTGTTTATAAACCAGTGACTCTGACATTCAGAAAAAAACACTGGTGGAAAGTCAATGAAACACATGGACCTAGAATATTGTACACAAGGGATTTTTCCAGTGTATGTCAGATTCACTGCTTTATAAATAGACCCCATAGGTGTGTTCCACTTGACAAAAATCCCCTAATTGGATATTAGTAGGTGTAGCCCTGTTATGGGGGGGGGACATGTAAATGACCCTCACAAACCAGGCTATGGTGCTAACCTGTAGATAACAGGGAGGATCTTGGGCCTTCGCTATATGGAAGAGTGAGGATACTAATAAAGTTGGCAGTGCCTTCACCCAGGACAGGGTCTCTATTAGCAGAGGGGCTCCCTTCCTGGGACATTAACCAGAAATAATAACAGTAATAAAGGAACCACTACACCCAGCATACATTAACCATTGCAGCTAAATAAACGCAGGTTGAAGTATTTGTAAACTTTATATGTCAAAACAGTAATACCAATATTTACAATCCATAAACATCAATGAGTACACAAATCAAGCACAGAGCAGAGTCCTGAGGAGAATTGTGCACAGATATACCCGAGTATATATACAGTCTATAACCACAAATAGCTCCAGGTATGATTAGTGTCAGGATGAGTTGCAGAAGCCTCTGGAGTTGATGATAACAAAGATGTCCAGATGAGATGATCCTGAAAACAGCAGCAAGGAAATCCTCCGACAATTGGGCTGTGTATGCTGTGATCCTGGATTGCAGGGATGCAGGCAAAGTCTCTGGAGTTCAGCGATGAAGGCAAAGTCTCTGGAGTTCAGGGACAATCTATATGCACTACCACTTAGACCCTAGCAATCCCACTAATCTGCCAATGCAACCAATGCAATGCAATGCCAATGCAACCGGACCTCTGCTACCTATGGGCCATCAGATGCCTAACCTATGCTAGGTTTAACTAGACAGAGGGTGCAGATCAGCAAAGATAACTGAAAGGGCAGAACCAATATATATTTGGGTATGTAGCTGATACACTGACAGTAGGGATTTCCCAAAGTGATCCCTGATAACAGACATCACATCTACCCCATAATTACAGAGGGTAATAGAATAATACTGCACTACACACAGACAAGGCAGTCAGTGCCCCTGATTCATCAAGCAAAATCGGATTATCGGTCGCGCATTCGTATTAGCGATCCGGAATCGTGCGCGATCGCGCTATTCAACAACGCACTTGAGTCCCGGACCGTGGTAATCCGCGATCGCTGGTCGCGCGTATTATCGCGCTTCCAGCGATCGCGGATTTCAATGATGAATCAGGGGCAGTGTGTTCTGGAAGGGATGCAGGTACCTACCCTGGCTGAGCACATGTTCTCATCTCAGCCCATGTACTTCCTGCATTTCTCTATATCCTGGTGGGGTTTCTAAGGCCACTATCAGGGGCAGGAAACACTTCAACAACTTTATTTGCAATTTACAAAATTACAACTCAGCAAGCAGATAGAAAAAAGGCAGTCCCCTACATAGGGTAGGTGGATGAGACAATAATAATTTCCAATTTAAATCATTCCACACTTTACCCAAAATTAGGAATCGTTACATCTGCTCTTTCATTATTTTATACAATTACTATGATAAATCATTATAGTAATATGTTGACAGTTTATTAATACCTATCAGGAAGTCCATAGCAGCCGATTGTTGATCTCACAGATCAGGATAAAGACTGGTTGCGGAATGGCTCTGTCCGGGGGTCTGAGGTGCTGCCAGCGAGTGTTGTCATGGGTGCCCGTAGTCATCATTGTCCTGGTCGTGCTGTGGTCGTACTACGCTTATGTGTGTGA
>NC_092871.1:42668661-42676964 GCF_032062135.1 Pyxicephalus adspersus
CTGCCCCGAAGAGCTTACAGTCTAAGAGATATATACAAACAAAGCCAGCAAATAGCAGAGGGAATTGGTGACCTTAGGTTTGGTGCAGAGCAACAAATCACTAATGACCAGGAAGTGTATGGTACAAATACTTCTGGCTTTATTTGTGTCATTCGTGCTGATTTGTAGGATTTATTAAGCTTGTGTGGTAAAATGTGTATTTTGTGTTATTTTCTTGACCATAGAACATTCTCTAGAAAAAGGTAAGTCATTATAATTGTACTCTAAATATATTTGACAACTGCACATCACTTTCATTCATTTTATTTATAATTCTGGTGCTGTGAAACAAGATTTTCTCAGACTCATTTTACTGACGGGGGAATTCAGAGATCACTTTTATAAACTGTACAATGCTAAAACTTATTTAGTCATTCTATTCTTTATATCATAACATAGGGTAGTTTCATCGTTATATTGTCACAGTGTATGGGGATAGTGGAGAGTCACATATTTAAAGTGGAACTTTCAATAAAGCGTACCTAAACTCAGAAATTTCACATAATATAAAAACCCTTTTATATAAGGTAAAAATTCTTTTTTTGCAGCAGCAGCAGCACTGGCCCGTAGGCGATCCAGAATGAATGGGAGCGCAAAGCTTCCCGGGATACCTACGTCACACATCCTGAGAGGCTCTTGGGTGCTCCTTCTGTGCATGCCCGAGCAGCTTGGGCATTCGCAGAAGGAGCCTTTTCACGCAGAGAGAAAAATTTGCCGATCTCACGCATGCGCAGGGAGATCGGCACGTTTTTTTTCATCCTATGTCATCCGATCTCACACCTGGGTCGGGAGACATAGGATGAAGAACCAGGAAGAATAGGAGAAGATGGCAGCACCCAGAGCGCCGACTCCGGGACGGGTGCGGGCACGAAGCAGGACCTGATGCAAGACACCCTGGATGGATCGGACTGCCCTGTGGGATTGAAGGTAAGTGTATTTTTTTTAGGCACGTTTAGTTTAGCTCCTCTTTAATAACACAAAATAAACACATTTACTTTTGAGCCCATAATAGCTTCACAATCTGATTCCTGTAGGTCCTAATGCCTGTGGACCCAATAAGCTAGTGGAAATTTCAGCCTACAACCATTTTCTTATAACTAAAACACACGTGAATTTATTTTTTTGCTTTTTTTTATTAACATAGTATTTAAAGCTTTTTCAAAACATGCATATCACTGATACAAATTTTTCTTTTCTACACTGAAATCCAATTTGTTTACTCGGTTGCTGCATTCACTTTTTTTCCATGGTATTTATTCCTAATTTTTACCTGGTAATTCTGCTAGTAGCACACTTTTTGTCGCAGTAACAACACACTCAATGTTCTGTGTCTATTTAAAAGCAGTGTTGTCACCCTTATGGAAGAGAAGGTTTGTTTAGTCGTCTCCTAATAAAAAAGGGAGTAGGTATGTAGTTGGTGGCAAGATCATAAAATATTTTTGTAGCCTTGGAAGAGTGTGGTGATAATACTATTGCTTGTTGAACATTACTGGAAATTATTAATGCATATTAGGACAATTATAATCAAATTATAGTTCTGTAACAGGATAATTGTAAGTAGCTTTTATGGCTGACCATAAAATCTAGATGCATAGTTTCACTGTGTCTCTAACAAGTGTTGCATAGTTGTAGGACTGAATTCATATTTGTGCTTTCAGTTTTTGCTGCCTTACACTGAAAAGGAGAGATATGACAATGAAGAGCGCTCAGAGATTCAGAGGCAATTCCTTGCTGAATTTGCAAAGAAGCTACCAATTTATACACAAACAGCAAATGGAGGTTAGCCAGACGTATTTATGAATATACTGTGAAGGGGCACAAACACTACTTGTATGCCTGTGAATTTTGTATGTGATCTTTGTGAATGTATTTTGTCTTTGATCTGTCATATGAATCTCGCCCTTGACCCTGACACTGGTTTCCCCATTAGACTCTTTGAATCGCTCTGTTTGTAAATTGCTTGGATCTTTGCTTGGTAACCTTGATCACAAAGTGTCTGTGTCCAGCATTATAAAACATGTAGCACATTGAGTTGAGTTGTTTTGGGGCAGCCCATTCATTTGCATAGACAATGCAGTAAATTGCACATAAAACTAATGTCGGCTGCATTTTTTTTTTTTAATGTAGCACACCACATTGTCATTTTTTCTTTAACTAGAAAATCAATGCAACTCACTTCACCTGTCAGTGATTTTAATGTTTTAACTGATTGTTTTAAATTTACTTTGCCTTGCAAAATTTGTTTATTTTACTGTAACATTGCTTTAATAATGAGTATATATAAGTGAGGAATATTTTTTATGTTACATCTACTTCTGATTTATTTTCTACTGTAAACATGTAAGCATTGTCATACATCTAGGAGTTACCATATACACTAACCACACTACTTTATATATTTCAGCAATTCGTTTTTATGATCGGTGCCAGGTGGTGAAGCCTGATCGCTGCCATCAATGTTCTGTCTGTGGGAGTATATGCTGGGGAACCATTATTTGTAAATTGTAATAAAGTGACAGCGTTCTGCAGTGAAATCACACATTTGTGTTGTCACTGTATGTACAAGGTTGTCATAGATGGATGCATCATTTTCAATGATCAGTAAGTGACAAACCATAGGGTTTAAACCAAAAAATAGGTAATACAAACCAAAAAAAGTGATGCTACAAAAAAGGAGAAAATTTTTGTTTTTCTTTACTTGGTACCCCTCAATTTACTTTCATTTTGAATTATCTTTAGTAAAGCTCTCTTGGGGGCACGACATTAGACAATGAGGATCTATACAACTAAAAATCCTTCTCATACAACACATCTTAACAATATATATAAATTAATGTACCATACAGAACACAACTCCAAGCCATAAAATTCTAAAGAGAGGTTTCAATTGGGACACAATGGGGATGATTTACTACAGATGAACATATTCAGGTGCAAAGTGAATTCTCAGTTAAAGGTATCTCTGGACTTGTTCAGATGGTCACCTATAAAGCCACTAACCCAACATTTATGTAGGCAAAGGAATTCTGAGTAGGAGCAATTGTCCCTATTTAGCTTAGTAGCAAATGGAGAAGTTCAGATAAGAATTTGAATCTGGCATTGGAGAGTCTGTTTTTTTTTTTTTTTTTTTTATTTGATATGTGTCCACTAACATTGTAATTTAGGTCAATAGGAACGCCCTGAAAATGTTGGAAGAGCACTGATTCTTTGTTCATTTGTCTTTCAGAAATCATTTCTCCAGCTTTACTTATGTAGAATGTGAACAGTACATGGCAGGAATGATGGCTACCAGCATCCCACACAACATTAGGAGATTGGGAAGAGGGACAAATATTAACTTAAAGCCGTTTTTACCAGCCAGGGTTACATGGATCCCTAGGGTTCTTCCAGAGATTGCTGGGGTTTCCTTGAGCAATAACAGTTTGTGACTCTCTGGTCAGTTTAGTGAGACCATTGCTCGTTTTGGCTATCTGTGAGATTCTTCCCACTAGCCAGCATTGTAAGAGACATTCTTCCCACTGACCATTACACTAATGTACTGTGAGCTGTGGATATAGAAATCATAGTAGGGGTTCCCTGCAGACTGGAAAGTTATTTTAAGGATCCCTCCATGTTAAGAAGTTGGGAAACACTGGCTCACAGTTGGTGAATGACATGCACTGCCACACCCACACAAAAATAAGTATCCAGAAAAGAATTGGTTAAACCAAAAATACCTTTTTTTTCTCTCACAGCTGCTATACATTTTTCCTGCTGAACAGAACCATCTAACCATATATCACTTATCTCCTCTTTAATGCTAAATCAAACATTGAAACTTTTGTTTTTATCCTCAGTTTCCCCACAAATCACTTTAAGCTGAAGAAACTGAGAAAATACACCAGAGGAGGAAACATGAAAGAGAAAGGAAGAAGAGAAAAAGAAGGGGATGAAACTTAAAGCTTCACTGGAGACATAAGAGGATGAAACTGCTAATGTGGAACAGAATGTAAAAGAAGCTGTGGAAGATACACATGCACATACACAGGTGCCACTAGTTTTTGACAAAGTGGAAGTCCATGATGAACCTCTCAATAAAATCATAAAGAAAAAAGAAAAAAAAGAAAGGGTAAAAGGAAACACCCATGACTGGAAAAAACTACAAACAGCTACTAAGTCGCCTAGAGGCACGAAAGAGTAAGCTTGAAGAATTAAGGGCCAAAGACCAAGAAAAAGCCAAGAAGTTTGAATCTAAAATTAAATGGACTAATGTGTTGTACAAAGCTGAAGGACTGAAGATTAAAGACGAAGAAGGAATGTTAAAAACTGCCTTAAAGCGCAAGGAAAAGCAGCGGGAACAGAAAAAGAAGCGCTGGGACAAGCGACTGCAGCAGACGACAGAGAAAATGCAACAGCGTCAGGATAAAAGAAAATGGCCAAGATAGAAAAGAGGAAGAACAGAGCTTGCAAGAAAGGGCGCGTCATGCCAGAGGACTTGGCCAAATCTAATATTAAATAATACTGATTTTGTAATTACAAGGGTTTTATATGATATTTTGTGTGTAAATAGTTCATACTTTGGAGTTTACATGTGACAGATCAACAGGACCCCAAAAGTTGAATGGTGACCTTTTTTTTAAAAAAATATATATATATCAAACCCTGCTTTTAAAAATAAATTACAAAAAGAATTGTGTTGATAATAGCTGTCTTGTATTTTTTCTGTTAACATTGGAATAAGTTGGAATGTGAAACCTAAAGGAAACAGTGTGACATATAGGTACGATCAGATATCAGTTGTTAGAACGTGTCACACAATATATTTTCATTTTAAATTTAGCAATCCTTTTATGGCAGTGTGAGATCTTGTGTCATTTAAAACAGTGGAAGAATTCTTTTTTGTTCTTGTCCATTGAGGCACTCAGGGTATCTCCCACTTTCATACTTCTGTCATACTTCTGTCTGCTCGAGGATTGGACACCGTAAAAGCAAGTAAAAGAGGTCCCCAACCCCTGATCCGTGTGCCGCGAAAGCACGGTGACCAGTGGTGACCCTACTGGGGAGGGGGGGCGCACCGCCCAGAGCCACAAACCATGTCTCTCGCAGTCTTAGGGTGGTGGGCGACTTGTGTCTCTGGACAGGTTCTGGCATCTGACGTCACTCTAAGGGAAGTTTCTACCACTTTCAGTGATACAGGACTCCGGACCACGAGCCGCAAAAGGTTGGGGACCACTGCTCTAACGGATCCCTGCTACTACCAGCGTGCTTCATGTTTTTTGTACTAGTGACCTAGGAGGATAGATATTTCTTTGCCAGCTGTGCTGTACTTTGCAAGGATAGTGAAGAGGTGACCCTCCAGCAATGCATTCTGTTTAAAAAACGATCCGAACCCCATTCTGGAACAAGTTAGCCTGTAATAGGGAGTTTCATCTCTTCTTGAGTAGTTAAGACAGTAGGTATTGAAGCAAGTTTTACAACCAACAATATGATCAGACATGGCAAGAGTAGCATATACAATATGTGTATTATGATAAAGTAAGGTGTGGTATTTTCCCAATGCCATATTCCTTCTTAACATTGCTATAGTATATAGGTTTTAGAGAAACAAGAATACTGCATTTTACTTTCATATCTTTATATCTCCTTTTTTTTTTTAGTTTTTATTGAAGATTTTCCATATACAAAAAAAAACAGAAGAAGAACATTAATATAAACTCAGTATACAGGATGAATATAAATACAATAGAAAAAGCCTTTAAAAAACATGTATATAAATATGTTATTATATATGTTATATATAATACATACCGTATTTTCCGGCGTATAAGACGACTTTTTAACTCCGAAAAATCTGTGCCAAAGTCGGGGGTCGTCTTATACGCCGGATACTTACCAATCCCCTGAACAGGGAGACGATTTGAGCTTGGGTTAGCAAGAGTCAGCCGTCAGAGAGCTTCGGGGGAACGCTGTGAGCCATGCGGTATAGATTTATATGCGTGTTATAGAATATTGTTATTTGCAAATCAGCAACTAGGTGGAGCTGTATGACTACTTTACATAGAAGGGTAGACAATTCTATTGTTTAAAGTAAAAATTTTGTTACTGATTTTTTTTTTAAGTGCAAAAAACTCTATATTTTAACTGGAAAAGCTGGGGGTCATCTTATACGCCCAGTCGTCTTATATGCTGGAAAATACGGTATATATAAAAGAGATCAAGAAAGCAATGGTGGACTACGACTTAAACAATGTAATCCTAAATATTAATCATGGCAAACAGTAGGAATCCAGTATACAAAATATGACACAATACCTAAACCAGGGAATGAAAAAATAAACTGAGAACATGACCGTGAAGTGAATAAAAAAGGGGGGGGGGATGGGGAGGAAAGGGGGTCTCTGAGGCAATTGGTAATAGGAAGTGGAGAGGATCAAATTAACCCATTACACCTGTAATTGGGCATATTAATCATCCCATGGTTCCCAGACCCGTTCAAATTTAGTTACATTATTCCTGAGTAGAGCAGTAAGGTACTCCATCAAACAAACATCTTGAATACGGGCGTCCAAATCTTCTAAAGAAGGAGTTAGTGTGGACTTCCACTTGGTGGAAATCAGGGTGCGAGCCGCCACCAAGATATGTGTGATGAGTTTAGATGTGAGTTTGAGGAGACCCGTGAAGGGTAATCTCTGCAGATGATGTAGTGGATCTAGGGGGGATCGATGTTTGGTCACTCTTCCAATTAGCTGATTGACTTTATCCCAATAGCTTTGTAAAAATGGGGCAAAAGCAGAAGATATGCCCGCGTTGGGACCTACATCGCCAAAAATTAGGGTCTACCTCTGGAACAGCCTGTGGAGCACATCTGGTGTGTGATACTACCAAATCAAAATCTTGTACAAATGTTCCTTATAAAGGGTGCAAATAGAGCTTTTATTTGCTGCTTCCCAAATATCAGTCCATTCCTCCCTGTCAAGAGTCTGGCCCAAAATAGCTTCCCAGGTGCTCATGTAAGCAAATTTACCAGTAGTCACCCATGTTGACACATGGAGTAGGCGATAAATGGAGGAGATAAGACCCTTGGCATAAGGACCAGCTGCACACATCCTCTCGAAGCAAGTCATTTTAGTAAATCTGGGCGATTGTTTAATCCCCCCCCCCAGCGGTAATCCCGAGTGTGACTCGGGGTGGCTTTTACATGCAAAAAGCGGTAATCCCGAGTCACACTCAGGGTAAGTTTATTGCCTTTGCCCCGCACTCCAGTGGCGATCGGATGGTCCTGCTGTGATTCCGGGGCGCCGGTCCGTTGGGGAGCATGGCCCGGCAGGAAATTTAAATACCACCCGGGTCCCGGCCATGCCGCTGCTCGCATCAGCAGTGAGATGCAAAGCACAATGCAGGACTTATGCATTGTGCTTCACATCTCACTGCAGATGCGAGCAGCAATAGCAAATTCCGGGGGTGACCACCATTATTCATAATTATGTATTATATTATAATTTATGATTAAAATATATATAATAAATATAATTATCATACCCGGGAGTTAATCCTAGGAATTACAGGCCCACAATATAAACAAAAATTTCTATGCAAAAAAATAGGATCACTTTTTGCATCAAAAAACTGACAGAATTAGAACGCTAGGGGGCTTAAGAGAAAGAACATGATGCCTGATCTGCAGGAATGCAAAAAAGGATGTTTGTGGAAGGTCAAGTTTCTCCTGTAATTCCGGGAAAGAGCAAGATCCTTTCCACCGGATGCAAAATATTTTGGATGTGAAAAAGCCCTCTTTCTGGTCATGGTTGCCACATGGATCTGGTTAGACTATCAGGTATCTGGGGTGTGTGTATAATAGAGGTAAGTACAGAGGCAGGAGCGGAAAGACCATACTTAAATTTGTAGGCTCTCCATACATTTCTCATAAACACCATCAGTGAAAGCTATCTCTCTGTTAACAACATGGAAGAGCTCCATAACATCACATTGGGATGTAGAGGGGCAAGCCAGGCCTCTTCCACCTCCCGGCAAATACTGGCGCAGAATAGTTTAGTCCATGAGGGCAAATAACAGAGATGAGTTGCTATATAATATTTAATGAGGTCCAGGGCCCCTAAGCCTCCCAGATCTTTAGGTGTGCAAACTTTCTTAGACAGTCTGTGTCTCTTATGCGCCCAAATAAAATTCAGAAATCCAGCTTGAAGTTTTTTTCAGGGTCAAAATAAGAACTCCGATTGGAAGGGTCTCAAATAAATAAAGGAGCTTGGGTAAAAGCATCATTGCAA
>NC_092871.1:42677608-42678727 GCF_032062135.1 Pyxicephalus adspersus
AAATAAATAATGAAAGGAAATTTAGACCATTATTACGTTTTATGTAAGCAGTGTTTCTGTCTGGGGTGAGATGTGTCTTACAAACCGTATATCCTGGAATGATATTTCCAAAAACAACTAACTTTTATAGTGGGTTTGTTGTAGACCTACCTCCTGGGCATTCACCTTATACAGTCTCTCTGTAGACTGTTTACTCCCCTTCCTTTGCCAAAGGACACGCAGGTCCTAATTTTCAACAGACCATCTTGCCTGAATAAAAATACCAGGTCTGTCCAGATCTGTTTGCTTTACCTCAGGATCTGAAGTTGGAGAGTGTTTTTCTCTCAGTGTTTAAATGTTTCTTATGCTAGATCTCAACCCTTGGTTCTAGGGAGTTATGAGGCACATTGGTTGCCAGAGGTATCTCCTGTCCATTTAGTCTTCCTTAGGTTTCAAAAGATGTCACTGGCCCTTTGTTGCTGGATGTTAGGAACATCCCTGAGCCTATAAACTTATGTTGCTGGGGAATGGTTAGACAATACCTACAAATTCTGTTGATGAGGCTGTAATATGGCTTCCCCCTCCCCCTTCATTGTTGGATTGGTTGAATTGCAGTTGACATGAGCCCAGGTTGGGTTATGCCCTTGTTATATGTTTACATAGGTTTGTTGTCACAAGCAAATATCCTATGTCTTTCTTATCCCCTCAGTGGGATAGATATTGTGGCCGTTGATCTTTACATTTTCTTGGTAAACCATTGTTTTGTAAGGTTAATGTCTTTTACCAGCCTTCTCTTGCCAGTTTCTACATTAGATATGATTAGTCTTGGCATTTTAAAAATTTTATCTTTTTAAGAGTGGTGACTTTGAGCTTTTATCCCTCTGGTTTTCAGTTAGTTTAGCTCTCATGATGGAGATATTTTTAACATAACGGTCTTCAATTAAGGTTCTCCCTTCCTCTAGGCAGTTTTTCTTGCCTGTGTATTCTTGTATCATACACCCTTCACATGTGCCCTAACTCTTTCTAGGCAAATTGGTATCATTTTCTGCTTTAGGCAGTCAAGTTTTAGTGTAGGCACTATGGTATTCTTTTTTTGGTTGCCCCCCTCTTAGTTGGACTGGTTTTGGATGTCCCAAATGT
>NC_092871.1:42679936-42682590 GCF_032062135.1 Pyxicephalus adspersus
TAATTCCCATTAGGTATCCTTGGGGCTCTTGGATTGGTTAGTGGGTGTGTTCTGTACGATGACCATCGGTTGACACACACCCCACTAGATTGGGATTGGTTAATGTAATTTGATGGATGTCCCAGCTTAATTTAATATATAATTGTCTTGCTGGAATCTAAGTTTAGGGGTCAACAAGAGTTCCAGCTGGGCCCTCACCCCAACCCATCTGTTCAAATATTCATCCATCTTCTTCTACTTCAGGCTTGATGGATTTATTAACCCTTATGGGCCCTACTGGTAATCAGTTTGTTATTGGAACTAGATCTTGTGTACTGGCATGTTTTATTTTCTGTTTTGTTTATTGTTCTTTGGTTGAGGTTCTTTGATAACCATGGATTAGATCCCCTAGGTGATCCAGATGACCAGTACAAAGAAAAACAGGTTTCATGTTTTTTTTTTTAAATTGTATTTTTATTGAAAGACATTTTTAACAAGGTAGAAGGTAAAAAAAAATAGGAAACAGTATCGAAACATACACAGCTTCCAAGTAAAACAATAACCAATTCCTGAGTATAACACATTACCTGAGCAGCATGAGAGGGGGTGGGAAAAACAGAGCCTGGGCAGTGTGACATTGTCAATCAAGCAGTGGTTTAGGGGGCAACCCGGCAACCTAGCATAGTAGTGATCCCAAGCTTCCCAGACCATCTTAAATCTGTCCACTGTGTTCCTAATAAGTACCCTGAGATATTCCATAAGGTGGATCTCCTTGATCCGTGCATATAGATTCTCCATGGAAGGGGGTAAAACCACCTTCCATCTGGTAGAAATCAATGTATGAGCTGCCACTAAAATATGGGATACCAGTTTACGAGACAAATTCGGTAACGTTGACCCGAAAAATGGGTGGGAGGGTCCAATGTTATATGTTGCTGAGTCACATCAGATAGTAGGTTGTTAACCCGGGACCAATATACCTGGATAAGAGGGCAGAACGAAAATATGTGCTCTAATGTGCCTCGATGGCTCCCACACCGCCAGCATATGGGATCAACATTAGAAAACAATTGGTGGAGTACAGACGTGTGTATGATACCATATGGGTATCATTTTATACAAATTTTCTTTATATAGCGTACATATAGAGCTCTTACGTGCCACCTCCCAAATATCTATCCAATCTTCTGTATTTAAGGTCCGGCCTAAAATTTATTTAGGCATATAACTGATCTTATGCAGGCTTCCGGGCTTCGAATTATGCAAGAGCCGGTAAATGGTAGAAACAACTCGCTTGGTATAGGGACCCTCTGTACATAGTCTCTCAAAGGGGGTCAGAGTCTGGAATTTGGCAGTCGGCTGGAGTGATAAAATTTAGTGTCTAATTTGTAAGTAGGGATAGAAGGAAGTACAAGGTAATTCCAACTTATCACATAGTTCAGTGAAGGAGAGCAGTCTCTTCTCTAATGGGTGTAGTATGTGTCTGATTTGATAAAGACTCCTTTCCCGCCAGGGTCCTGACATTGACCCAGTGAGGCTATCTGGTATTTGCGGGTTGAAGATTATGGAGGTTAACCTCGAAGCTTGCGATACTAGACCATATTTGCTCTTGCAAGACCTCCACAAGTTCCTCCTAAACACCATAGGCGCTGTTAAGTCAGATTCCGCCTGTAATAAGGAGGAGCTCCAAAGTATGACATTGGGGTATACAGGGGCTATCCAACTCTCCTTTAATTCTCTACAAACACTAGAGGGATAAGGTCCATAGCAATAGGTGCCGCAAATAGGCCGCAAATAGGCCGCCAAGTAGTTTTTATTTAAATCTGGAGCTCCCATCCCTCCCACTTCTCTAGGCGTGCAGACTATTTGTTTAGCCACTCTATGTCTTTTGTAGGCCGAAATAAATTGCATAAAATCAGTCTGAACTCGAACTGGCAATGTCTCAAATAGATATAACAGTTTGGGAAGGTGTATCATCTTAACTGAAGCTATCCTACCCAGCAGTGACAAAGGGTGAGTTTTTCACTTACCTAAAAGAATATTAAGCTCACAGAACAGTGGTAGGAAATTGTGAGAACATAACTGACTATATGTTGAGGTAATTTGGGTCTCTAAATATCGGAGGGAGTGTTCTTTCCAAATAAAGGAATATGAGTCCTGTAATTTTCGGAGTTCTGGAGAAGGAATATGAATATGAGGTAAGGCCTCTGTTTTGGAGGAGTTAACTTAAAAACCTGACACCTCATCATATACTTGTAATTCTTTCCAAATATTAGGGAGGGAGGTGACTGGCTGAGTCAGGAGGACATCATCTGCATACAGAGACAGTTTGTATGGTTGCCCCTAATAAGCACACCGTGTATGTTTGGTTAGGCCTGGATACAGGCTCAATGCATAAGGCAAAGAGCAGGGGTGATAATGGACAACCCTGTCTTGTCCCATTTTGTAATAGGGAACATTGCAGGGGAAGCATGGGGCGATATGACCGAGGCCGATGAATTTGTGTGCAAGGACTCAACCGCCTTAACAAAGGGTCCAGTAAAACCCATTTTACATGGAGGCCAACTAAGGCGGTCAAACTCAAACGCCTTTTCAGCATCTAGGCTGAGCACTAAGGACGGGGTTTTCTGTTTGTTGATAATATCAATAACATTGACCACCCTTCTAGTATTATC
>NC_092871.1:42683186-42685011 GCF_032062135.1 Pyxicephalus adspersus
TCTCTTAGCTTGCGGGCAAGCAAGGTGTCCGCCTTATTACCCTTGTAGTAATACAGTTGGTGGGTTTTCTGCATCATCCAACTGACCTTTCTCAATTCTAGATCCCTTAGTTTTGAATGGAGAGTGGTTAGCTCTCTTAGAAGAACAAAGAACGGTTTTGCTGTATATTTCGCCTCCACAGACCTTAAGGCCTGCGCTGTATCAGAACGTTGCAGGTTAGAGTCACGTTTAAGTCTGGAACTCAGTGCTATACATTGCCCTCTAAGCACTGTTTTATGTGCTTCCCAAAGCGTCGAGGCATGAGCAACTGATCCTTCATTTTCACTCAAATACCGTTTTAAATTTGTGGCAAGAGCTGATTTGGTACCCATATGTTTAGGCAAGAAGTCATTTAACCTCCAATGACAAACTCTGACTGTCGTAGGGGAAAAGATCACATCCAGTGTAATGGGGGCGTGATCCAACCAGGTAATAGGATGTATCTCAGTGGAGACACTACTCCGCAGTAGAGGAAGGTTAGGAAAAAGGTGATCAATGCAAGTGTGAGTACAATGTGGAGGGGAGTAGAAGGAGAACTGTCTCCCAGAGGGGTGGTGAATCCGCCAATTGTCGTAGAGCTGGTGTTTTCTGGTCAATTGCCTGAACAATCTGTACTGTTTAGTCACCTGCCCAGGAGGCTGAGATTGGATCAATGTATATCTGTCCCGAGTGGGGGAGAATATCAAATTTTAATCTCCTCCCACAACCAAGTAGGTATGGTCGAAATCTTTAAGGCGTGACAGTACTTTGTCAAGAAATTGAGTCTGACCCATGTTCGGAGCGTATATGTTGCACAGTGTGATAGAAACACCTTTCAAGGTGCCATTCAGGACAATATATCTCCCTTCCGCATCATTAATGGAACGGGACAATGTAAATTTGAAAGAGTCTTTCAGAAGGATAGCCACTCCAGCTCTTTTCCTACAAGGTGAGTTAGCCATATACGCCTGAGGGTAGAGTTTAGAGGCAAAGTTAAATGAGCCCGAACTATCAAAGTGAGTCTCTTGCAGGAAGATGACTTCCGGGGACATACATTTAAACTCTCTCAGGGCCAATTTCCACTTTGTGATAATATCCTGGCAGTCATGAAAACTAATAGAGAGCCAGTAAGCAGCCACCAATTCCATCAGTAGAGTAGAGTACCCTTGGGAAATCTTGCTAAAAAACACCCAGGACCAGTCACAGCCCAAAAATGTATCACATTCAGGAGAGGGGGGGAACAAAGGATCAACATGGCAGCCCATACATTGGAGTGCAAAACAAAAAACCCAACAAAAGAAATAAACCAGTAGGTCAGTGTTTGCCAAATGGCGGCCAGGGAAGATCTAACACCCGCCGGTCCCTGTCACCTACAACAGGGGAACAGGGAACAAATTTGCCTGGCGGGTGAACACATCCTCCCAAAAGGGCAGTAGACCCGAAGGGCCACAGAACAGAGATCGAGAAACCACACAAAAAACATCTTAGTGTCGAACAGCGCCGACCACAATCAAAATCATGGCACTGGGGTGGACACGGGACCCCACCCAGGTATAACTAGGTGCGGCTCCAAGTCCCCCCAGAGCAGCCAAGCAACCTGGGCATTTTAACAGCAAGACATAATAGCATTTTAAACAGAGCAGTAGGGCAACAGAGCTACAACATCATCATGACAATCGTGAAACCATAAGTAAGCAGGATAATGTCTCAAAGAAACTGCCTGCTTCTTCAGTGGCGCAGGTCAGAAGGTCGATCAGTTGGAGGCATAGATTCCCAGGGGTTGCCCTTGGATCACTTCCTAGAAACC
>NC_092871.1:42685451-42705695 GCF_032062135.1 Pyxicephalus adspersus
AGGAGTTGGGCGCCCCAGGACCCAATTAAAAAATGCTTGCAAGACCGGTTTGAGGTCATTATCTTGAGTTGCTTCAGAGAGACCCCAGACTCTGATATTATTCCTTCGAATTTTTTTCAGGGGCCCCCTCTTACCCCTCTCGTATGGGTCCAACAATGCCCCCGCCCTGGGGGTACAATCTTCCAGCATAGCATCTGCAGGAAACACTGAGGGTCCACCCAGAAAGGGGGCCCCTGAAGCATATGTGGGGGGACCGGGTGCTAAAACCCCCCTGGACCCCCCCGCAGGTGTGCTATGGGCAGGCAAGGAGACCCCGTCTGAAGGCTCCAGGTACCCTCTCTCCCATGGATGAACCCAGGGAGTCTGATGGTGTGCTGTGTCCCTATGAGAAGAAGCTGCAGGGAAAGGATTTCCCTCTGTGAGGTCTGTAGGACTGAGTGAGTGGATGGATGAGTGAGTACGAGCCCAGGAATCGGTGGATTGCAGTCAGCGTCAGCAGAGCACAAAAATCAAGTGACCATCACGTGCGCCCACCAAGCCACGCCCCCCCAGGTTTCATGTTTACACACAACATTACTGCACCTATACACATACATTATATATACATTTATATCTATCCACATATATCTATAAACAATCTTGAGGTGCAACAAAATTGACTTTAAAAGCCAAGATGGAGGTGAATAGAGAGATTACAGCAGAGGTATAGGGAGAGTATCCAGTGTCTCTGACCTTACATACTTACTTGTCTTGTGTTACCACAGCACAGACCTTTTCTATGTTACTGAGCATACATACCTGTGTTTTGCTTTTTGTGATTCTGTGAACTTCACTTATTTTTGCTGCAAGTGGTTGCAATTTTTTTACTTACCTGTCCTTTTTTTATGTTCTGCTCACACCATCCCTAAGTCTTGGTTCACACTGGCTTCAGAGCACTAGGTATGTTAAACTTTTGAAAAGCTTAAGCAGAATTGTTAAAAACCAAACACTTTAGTATCACTTTGGGAATGTTAAAATAAATCCCCAAGAAAGCACTTTAAACAAATAATGTATTCCTTAATGTATTCCTGAGACCTGCTATCAGCTTGTTTTATTAACAATTCATTAGTGATTACCATTCCCAAACTGGAGTCAAGTGGTACATTAACAAAAGGTTGCCCATCATGATTGGCTGCGCTATGATGACACAATTCCTTGGCATGCATACGGAGGTTCATTTGATCCTGGCAGCCCCAGGGGATGCTGGAATACCCGGCATATGCTGGCATCATACTGAGTTGCACATACACCTACCTGTCCTGTGTTAGTGCACTTCACATACTTGCCCTGTTTATCTATACCAGTGTTTCTCAACCTTTAAATGGGGAACCCTTTCAATAACTTTCAGGTCTTCAGGCAACCACCACTATATTTTCTAGGCAGGACCAGGTGGGAAATTTAAAATAATTAATTTTTTGGAATGTACCACTTTTACATTTAAACACACTCATTATTCAGACCGCCAGGGAGGTTAAATGGACCTGAGAGTCACAAACTGCTCATTGTTCAAGGGGCCCTGGCTGGGAAACACTGATCTATACTGTATGTACCTACATACACATTTCAAAAAGTTAGCAAACACAGAGCAGCAAACATTTGTATAAAAAAAATTAGCAAAAAATTTCAAAAAGTTAGCAAACACGGAGAAGCATACATGTTGGCGTAACACAATTTAAAAAGCACAGAGCAGCACACATGTTGGAAAAAAAAAATTAGCAAAAAATTTAAAAAAGTTAGCAAAGACAGAGCAGCACACGTTGGAAAAAAAATTAGCAAAAAATTTCAAAAAGGTATTAAACACAGAGCAGCATACATGTTGGCATAACAAAATTTAAAAAGTTAGCACAGAGCAGCACACATATTGGCAAAAAAAAAAAATTAGCAAAAAAAATTAAAAAGTTAGCAAAGACAGAGCAGCACACGTTAGAAAAAAAAAAATTAGCAAAAAAAAGTCAAAAAGTTAGCAAACACAGAGCAGTATACATGTTGGCATAAAAAAAAAAAATTAAAATTGGCACAGAGCAGCACACATGTTGGCAAAAAAAATTAGCAAAAAATTTTAAAAAAGTTAGCAAAGAGCAGCATACATTTGCATAAAAAAAATTAGCAAAAAAGTTAGGAAACACAGAGCAGCATATACGTTTGAATAAAAATAAATTAGCAAAAAATTTCAAAAAGTTAGCAAACACAGAGCAGCATACATGTTGGCAAAAGACTAAGTGATGAAATGATACATTCAGGAAGTGATCAAAACGTCATCAAAAGGTCAGATCAAGGTCAGGGCTAATAGTGGGCAAAATGTAAATCAGGGCACTGGGCAATGATGCTTGGTGCACTACAATATGTACTTTTACTTTTATTTTATGTCTTGATGTGTTTTTTACTGTAAAAAAAAATTTAAAAGCAGATTACATAGTAATCTGCTTTTAAATTTCCCGCCCCCAGAATCCATCACTCCACCGCATCACCTGAAAGATGTCACACATCTTGCTGGGTGATGCGGTGGGGATGTCCCCGCCTGCTCACTCTCCAGCTGATCTCTGAGTGATGCGGTGGGGATGTCCCCGCCCGCTCACTTTCCTGCTCGCATCACCCGGAGATCAGCCTCCAGGAGATGCGAGCAGGACAGCAGCTGGAGTCTGCAGCAGCTGGAGCATCTGCAGTTAGATGCGATGCACCAAACAGAAATCCTGCATGGTGCATCGCATCTAACTGCAGATGCGTGCAACGGGGTGGTGGGGACTCTGTAATCTGCTTTTAAATTTCCTGCCCGGCCACACCTCCCAACGGAGAAGCGCCCCGCCATCACAGCTGGATCTGTGCGCGGGGATAAGGTAAGGGGGACGCCCAAAGTTACCCCGAGTGTGACTCGGGGTTACCGCTTTTTGCATTTTTTCCCACCCCGAGTCACACTCGGGATTACCGCTAGGGGGGTTAACTTAATGCTCATAAATACTGGAGTGTATGCATTATTTAGGTGTTTACACAAAACAAATAGTACTAGTATATTAAACTTCCAGGGCCAAATCCACTTTGTGCCAAACATTTTCTTGCTTTTCCATCCCTTAAAAAACATTCCATCCCATAAAACATTCAAAGTAAAAAAAAAACAAAAAAACAAGCTATTGTGCTAAATGGTAAGCAAAGTATCAAATGCAGCAACAATATATATATATTGTTCTGCCTCTCCAGTCTAAGCACTACAATGTGATCTCTGTAACTTACAGTTGTGATGAGATGGTTATAACTGCAGTCTTAGGTGAATTGGCTGACAGTGACTCAATCCAAAGGACACCTTGTAGATCCTGAAGAAGTTTATTCCAAACTGTGCAGATCATACACCGATGAACAGATGGATAGGTCAAAAAATCATGCTGTGAGCAGCTAACAGGAGCATGCAACGGCTTATTTGCGGGGGGGGGCTTATTTTTCATTTTTACCTAAAAAGGGGGGGCTGTCTTATTTGATGGCCCTGCCTTATCATCGGGGAAACACGGTAGTACTAGCTCGTTTATGGGTCTGAAGTAGTGTCTAGCAGAACCTTCTTTTATTAATTTGACTTCTGCTTTCCGTACCTTTCCATCGTTACTTGGAATAGTCTTTGTGATAAGACCCATGGGCCAATTGTTACGATGAGCGTCCTTATCTTTGAGGAGAACGATGTCTCCAACTTGCAGGTTGGGTTTGCTTACTTGCCATTTTCTACGACTTTGGAGGTTGCAAAGGTACTCCATCTTCCAACGGCTCCAGAATGCATTAGCAAGATGTTGAACCTGTTTCCATTGGTATTTGTAAACATTGGTATGATCAAAGTCCTGAGGAGGAATACCAGCTATTCCGATCTTTTGAGTCAGAAGGGTGGCTGGTATTAGCAATACTGAAGACTCTGAGTCGGTAGAAACAGGAACCAGAGGTCTAGCATTGATTATGGCGGACACCTCAGCAAGGAAGGTGACCAAGACTTCATGTGTATGCTGAGATTTGTGATCCAGCAGCATTGCGTCCAGGATTTTTCTTGAAACACCGATCATGCGGGTTGAATTCCCACTTACACTTGTTGGTATTTAAGAAGTTCTCTATTTTCTCAGCTCCTGTAAAGTTTGTTCCGCAGTCAGATCGAATTAACTTAACAGGTCCAAGTATAGAAACAAATCTTCTGAAGGCATTAACGAAACAGGAAGAGTCCATAGATTCTATAACTTCCATGTGCACTGCACGAATGCTCAAACAAGTGTACAGCATGGCCCAACGTTTATTATTAACGACTCTAAGAGCAGTAACTATAAGAGCAGTAATGTGGTGATGGCCTGGAATGATGAGAGGATTTTGTTCTTCACTAATCTCATTAGACCTTGCAATGCGACTGCCAACGCGAAGTAGTTTATTTAGATCAATTATTGGATTCAGCTGATATAGAGGGCTATCCTTGGATAGGTTGAGTCCTTTTGACAAGTTGTGAATCTCTTGCAAATATACTTCATTTTGGACACATTGGATGATGACCCTTTCTGCTTGAACAACCTCTGCAATAGTGGGGGGTCCTTTACAGATGTGCCACTTACGACACCAAAAAATCATGCTGTGAGCAGCTAACAGGAGCATGCAACTGAGATGAGGGTAGATGACAGAATGAAGAAGAGGGGAGGGGACAAGAGACTGAGCAGAAGCTAGGGGAAGAGAGAAGGGACACACATAATGAAAGGCAAACCATGCATGTGTAACATGACTTTTATAAAATTTTTATTATTATAATAACTATAGTAATTACAATTATATTTTTATACATATATATATATATATATACACACGTACACACACACACATATATACATATATATCTATAAGAAGCAAACAAGAAGGTGTGCGTGCTTGTGACTTTTGTGAGAAAATCTAGTCCGATGGCAATAGTGTGGGGATGGCAGCAGCAGCATCAGTAGACCACAGAGCGGCAAGATGACATAGTGTGGAGATGGCAGCAGCAGCATCAGGTGACCACAGAACGGCAAGGTGACATAGTGTGGAGTTGGCAGAAGCAGCATCAGTAGTAGTTTCTTCACTATGCGGTTGTAGAAAGCTGCTCATCAGCGACTCTAGACTGAGGCTGCTGCTGATAGAGCTGGTACTGCTCCTGCCACCCCACCCCTCCACAGCAGTCATGGCAGTGGAACATGAGTGCAGAGAGAACCCCTCGGTTAGACCTGCGAGAGGATGGACGATGGCGCAGATAGGCAGCGGCCAACTGACTACAAGGATGTCTCTGTAGTAGTTCAGTTTGTTCTCCCTCTCAGCGGGTGTAAAAAAGGCCTCCATTTTGGACCGGTAGCAAGGGTCCAACAAGGTAGAAAGCCAGAATTCACCCCTCTGCCAAATGGTGACAGTTCGGATGTCGCTGCGCAAGCGAGCATGCAGCGGGCCATTTTTGCAAGCGATTTGGAGGGACTTCCTTCTTCCATCTCCACTGCATACTGCCACGATGTGTCTGGGTCCTCTGCCTTGTCCTCCTCATCTCCCTCTTGCTCCTCTGGCTGCTCTTGCTCCTCCTCTCCTGTCACCTGAGTAGAAAAACCACCCATTTCCCTATACATTGTCTTTGATCCAATGTCCTCCTCCTCCAGTTCAGCCCCCACAGGGCTCATGTGGCCGTGAGATCTAGGCGCCATGTCTCCAGTCTCCTGACCAGCCAGATTTACCAGCATCTGTTCCAGTACATGAAGTAGTGGAATGACCTTGTTCATCCCGTAGTACTGGCGACTGAGAAATAACATGGCCTCCTCAAAGGGTCTGAACAAACGGCAGGTGTCATGCATGAGCTGCCACTGGCTGACATCAAAGTTACACATGGGAGTACTCCTATCCGCTTGGATCATCAAGAATTCGTTGATGGCCTTTCTCTGTTTGTATAGTCAGTCCAACATATGGAGGGTGGAATTCCAACGGGTGGAAACGTCACATATCAGCCTATGTTGGGGGATGGCATTCTACCACTGCAGCTCAAGGAGGGTGTGCTTTGCGGTGTACGAGTGGCTGAAGTGCATGCAAAGTTTCCTGGCCATTTTTATGATGACTTGCAGATGGGTGGAAGACTTCAGGAACCGCTTGACAACCAGATTGAACACATGTGCCATACAGGTTGCATGGCTCAGACTTCCTTGACGCAGCGCAGACATAATGTTCCTCCCGTTGTCAGTCACCATGGTTCCGATTTTGAGTTGTCGCAGAGAAAGCCATGATTCGATCTCTTGATGAATCACACGGAGCAGTTCCTCCCCTGTGTGACTCTGTTCCCCCAGGCAAACCAGGTGCAGAACAGCGTGACACCGCCGTGCTCTGCACATGTGGTATGCTGGAGGGGCACTGTGAATTGTCCCTGCAATGGAGGCTGGGGACACGGTGGAGGATGAGGAGGCAGAGGCGGATGTTGTCGCAGGACCAGTGGCGTAAAAACGTGGAGGCGGAGGCAGTGTCACCTGGCCAAGTTGATGGTGTGGCTGTGCAGGAATCACATTCACCCAGTGGGTCATAAAGGGCATGTATTGTCCTTGACCGTAGTTACAGCTCCACACGTCGGCGCTGCTGTGCACTTTGGCAGACACCGGCACGCTCAAGGACTGCCCCACCTTCTGTTCTACAAATTTGTGCAGGGCTGGTACTGCCTTTTTTGCAAAGAAATGGCAGCTTGGGACCCACCACCTCGGCTCGGCACAAGCCATCAGTTCTCTGAAAGGTGCAGAGTCCACCACTTGGAAAGGGAGGGACTGCAGCACCAGCAACTTGGACAGGAGCACATTGGAGGGACTGCAGCACCAGCAACTTGGACAGGAGCACATTTAGCTTCTTTGCAATTGGATGAGTGCACGCATACTGTTGTCTCTTGGTAATTGCTTCGGTGATCGATTGCTGACAGACTGACTGACGAGGAGTAGGAGGAGCAGGAGCACCTAGAACAGCAGAAGATGGAAATGACATACAGCTCCCTTCGGCTGAGGTGGTGGAGCCTTGAATGCCTGAAATCCAGTGCGTGCCACTGGGTGATGCAGAGGTTGCTGCGGCAGGCTGGACCACCACATCGGAGCCACGGTTTGCAGAGGCCACTTTATGGTGACGCTGCATATGTTGACGCAGGGCCGTGGTGCCAACATTGGCACCTGGCCACGCTTCACCTTCTGCCAACAAATTTTACATATGGTAATGTTAACCTCCTCCGGCGGGTTAACAAAAAACTGCCACACCGCCCAGTAGGTGATTTTCCCCCCAACACTCCGCACTGACTGACTGCTACCGCTGCTGTCTCCGTGAAACCCCTACACCACTACTTCCCGAGCAGGTAGGCTGCTGCGAAGCAGGTGGTCTACCCCGGGCATGTTTGGCTCCCGACCTCCCACTGCTGCCATCCTGCTGACTACCAGCCATGCTACCACCTTGCTGGCTCAGCCGCTCCCTCACAGGCAAGCTGCCATCCTCTTCTCCTGATGATGATGAAGCCCCTTCTTTACCCGGCTCCTAAGTGCGATCGGCTTCATCATCATTGAGTAGTGTATGCACGTCACTGATGTCCTTCTCAACGGTCTTTGGGTCAGTAGCCTGACTGCTCGCAACACCACCTCCCACGCCACTCTCCTCATCACTTCTTGCCCACCTAGTGGAGAAAGCAGCAGATGTCTCCTCCAGATCTTGGCTGGGCAGTAGCTGCTGACTGTCCTCTACTAGCTCGTCCTGGCTGTATAGTGGAGCTGAGGCCACAGCATACAATACTTCTGTGGCTGAGGGAACAGCAAAGGAAAGAGGCAAGTGGAGGACAGGTGAGGGCACAGGGTTCGCTCCCAGGCCATGCCAACTAAGGGTTGTGTCTGACGAACCCAACGACTATTGGCTGGGGGTGCCTGATGTCACTTGGGATGAAGTGGATGACCGAGTTAACCAATCTAGAATCGCTGGGTTGCTGGTCAAGACACGACTGCTAGATGACACCGGGAGCTCAGGCCTCTCGCTCAAACTCCTGCTGACACGCCCCCTTACTCTGCTGCGACCTCTGCCTGCGCCAGAAACATTTAGGCCTCTGCCACTCCTCTGCACATGGCCTGCCACTTCTGTCTGGCATACTTTTACTTGAACTAATTAAATTTACAGCAAACTAAAACACACCTAAAAGCGACGAATATATTTTTATTTTTCTACAGAAATAGGCCAATAAACGCTTTTAGCACCAATAACTGCAACAGGGAACTGCATATATATTTTTCTTTTTGTACTCAAATACGTCACTAAATGCTTTCACCACATATAACTGCAGAAGTGAACTGAGATTATATTTGTATTTTTGTACTGAAATACGTCACTATAAGTGTTGTTCGAATTCGGGTCGTCCTAATGTTCAACCCGAATATGACTGTTTGAATTCGGGTTGACCCGACCCAAATTTTGCTGAATTCGAATCCCCAAATTTGACCCTCCCAAAATGCTTAGGGACCTCCCCCATGATGCCTAGGACCCTCCAATTAGAGCAGGGATGCCCCCCTCCATGTTTGTTGTGGCAGGCAGCTGATTGGCTGTCTGTCACTGCATGCCAAACAGGCAGCCATTGGCCTATATAAGGCCAGGCCGTGCCTGCATTTACCACTCTGACAGAGATTTGCTGTTAGCATTACAACATTTCTGTGCTGCTTGGCTTGCTTTGTCAAAGTGAATCAAAGTGCTTTTCATTGTTAGACTGTGTCACACACACTATTAGTCAGTTAGATTGTTCGATTGTACTGTATTGGTGCAGTCCTGAAATCTACTGTACTCAAATAGGTAGAGTGTTTAACTGTTAGCTAGATAGATAGATAGATAGATAGATAGATAGATAGATAGATAGATAGATAGATAAATAGTCAGTCAGTGTGTTACATACACACAGCCAGAGGCAGGGTCCCCTCCCTGACAGTGTGTACAGTATCACACTTGTACTGAGAGACAGACACACAGCTCCTAGGGCTATACAGGGCTAGTAGGGCCTAGGTTCCTGTGTATGAGTATTCCCACCATCAGGGGATACTCATACTGTTAGGAGTTAGGGCTAGGTTAGGGTGTCTACAAGGGGTGACCATTCTCTTTTCCCTAGCCATTGGAGGCCTAGTACTGAGTATAAGCTTTCTGTTTCCCTCCCCTCCCTGTTATCCGTGACAGCCATGCAGTCCTGAGGTTGTGAAGCCTGTGTTCCCCCAGCCACATGGGCGTAGCCATTCTAAGTGCCTTGCGGGAGCAGGAGGACATATGGCTAACTCCTTAAAGACTTCCGCCAGGCAAGGTCGTGTGTGACAATGGGGCCAATCTGCTGGCAGCCCTGCGTTGTGGGAAACTCACCCACGTACCTTGCCTGGCTCACGTCATGAACCTTATAGTACAGAGCTTCCTTAGGAATTACCCAGGCCTCCAGCCGTTGTTGCTGAAGGCCAGAAAGTTGTCAGTGCATTTCCACTGGTTGTACACAGTCAGTGCCAGAAATCTCAACCTGCCAGTGCACCGGTTAATTTGTGATGTGGCCACACGTTGGAATTCCACCTTTTACATGCTGCAGCGGCTGGCTGAACAACAGAAATCAGTGGTGGATTACGTGGAAGAGTTTCAGACGTATACCTACACTACCTTTCTTCAGCCCTGCGTGGCTGTAAATTGAGGACTTGTGCACTGTATTGTCACCTTTTGAAGAGGCCACCAGGATGATCAGCAGAGATCAGGCCTGTGTCAGTGACACCATCCCCATCATATGCCTGCTGGAACAGATGATGGTGGATCTCGGACACGACATGGAGACATGACAAACATCATCTCAGACATGCGTGCCTACTATGCTTAGTGCACCACAAGTACAGGAAGAGGAGGAGGTGGAAGAGGATGAGGAGGACATTGCAGGCATGGGAGAAGGGGAGGAAGGGGCAGAGGAGGATATTGAGGGTACATGGCATCCATCCACCCAAACACAAGGCCGCATGGTCGGTGGATGGCAAAACCAGGCGGAGGAGGAGGACGACCCTGTGCTGCTGTTTGACCCACAGGAGTGTGGATTCAGAATTACCTCACTGTGGGTAGTTTGAGCCACATGACAGCCTTCATGCAGGAGTGCATAGCCAAAGATCCACGCATACAACACATAAAAACAAAGACTGACGACTATTGGATTGCTACATTACTGGATCCACGTTACAAGCCTGAGATACAACAACTGATCTTGCCCCAATTCAGGGGACCTAAAATGCAGCACTACCAAGAAGTGCTTGTAAGGGACTTGTGCTCAGCCTTTCCAGCTGTCAGCAGCAGCAGCAGGGATCCCAATGGCAGTTCCACCAGCCATGGGAGCAAAACAACTGCTTTAAGTGGCATGGGTGGCAGCAGCAGTAGAGGTCGTCTAAGCCAAACTATGCAGGCTTTTTTTCAGTGGAAGTAAGCTGTCAGTCGTGCAGCAATTGCCAATGACACTCAGGAATACCTGAGCTCTGCATGGACATGGGACATCTGCAACCTGCAAAGCCAGGACCCACTGGGCTACTGGGTATCCAAACTTGAGCAGTGACCGGAGCTGGCAGAACAAGTCATTCAGATCCTTGCCTACCCAGCCACAAGGGTGTTATCTGAAAGAGCGTTCAGTGCAGCTGGGTACGTAGTGAGTGACAAGCGGATTCGGCTCTCCGCATAAAATGTCAATCGAATCACTTTTAATAAAATGAATAAGGCTTGGATCGGCAGTGACTTCAACACCCCCTCTGCAGAGTGTACTGATTAGCCGTCAACTGCTGCACAGACATCTTGATGGGAAGAGCACGTTCACAGCCTTCGGCATCTCCTTCTACTCCTCACACTAGTGGCCCTCTAACTCTACTCTGTCTCTGAGGTCTATAACTTGCAATTGAGCTGTGTTACTGGCTAATTTTGTTTTACCGAGCACCCCCCTCAGGGCCCTGTGCCTTTATCTAGTTTGAGGCCTATTTCACTTGTAATGGAGCTGTGTGATTCATAATTAAATATTTGTATTTTTAGTAGAGAAATACATACATTTTTCTGTCCTTTTGGATAGATAGCAAGTGGTATCAAAAATAAATATCTGAGTTTTTATTTCCAGAAATACAGAAGTTTTTTGAAATTGTATTTTTATTAAAAAGTTTTAAATAGGGTACAGAAGGGAAAAAGGAAGTACACAAAAGGGAAATAACAATCTTAAATCTTAAATGCACATCTGAAATTCAAGGATACAATAACCATTTTCCAGATATAGCACATAACATAAACATTTTAGGAAGTGGAGGTGGAAGGAACAAAGAAAGGTTATTGTGACATTAGCAAACAAGAGAAGCACCAGGTGGATCAGCCGGGCAAACTAGCATAATAATGATCCCAAGCCTCCCAAACCGTTTCGAATTTATCCACTGTGTTTCTAAGGAGCGCCGTAAGGTACCATATTTTTTGCCGTATAAGACGCACTTTTTCTTCCCCAAAACTGGGGGGGAGGGAAAGTTAGTGGGTCCTATACGACAAATGTGTTATAAAATAATTAAAATAATATACTCACCCGATACCCGATCCTGCGTGTGTCTCTTCTCCTCGCTGGCTGCATGCAGCGTGTGTTTCTTCTCTCCTTTGGCACCATGTCTTCTCCTGTCTGTAGTGCAGAGCGAAAGAAGCTGGCACAGCGCCACCTGCTGTTCCCTGTCCTAACTGCCGTACAGTGGAAAAAAAGCACAGAGTGATCAGAAGGGGAATTTGAATGACACAGAGTGATCAGAAGGGGAATTTGAATGACACAGAGTGATCAGAAGGGGAATTTGAATGGCACAGAGTGATCAGAAAGGGAATTTGAATTGCACATGAGTGATCAGAAGGGGAATAATCTTTCAGAATCTTTTTTTTCTAGATTTTCCTCCTTTAAAATTGGGTGCGTCTTATATTCTGGAGCATCTTATACGGCGAAAAATACGGTACTCCATCAGGCGAATCTCTTGGGTCCGCGCATAAAGATCTTCCATGGAAGGAGGCGTAGTCGCCTTCCATCCGGAGGGGATCAGTGTTCGCGCTGCAACTAGAATATGAGTTGCTAGTTTGCGAGACACATTCGGCAATGTTGGGGAGGGTTGACCTAGGAAGTGGGAGATAGGGTCTAAAGGGACAGGTTGCTGGACCACAGCTGATAATAAGTCGTTAACCCGTGACCAATACATCTGGATAGGGGGGCAGAACCAAAAAATGTGTTCTATCGTGCCTCTATGATTTCCACATCAACAATCGGTAGAGAACCGCCGGAGTGTGGTACCACCTGAGCAAAATTTTATACAGATTTTCTTTATATAAAGTACAGATAGAACTTTTGTGTGCTGCTTCCTAGATGTCAAGCCATTCTTCTGGGGATAGGGACCGACCCAGAGCCTCTTCCCATCTGAGCATATAGCCGAACTTATTTGGATTCCCCTGTGTGGAAGTGTGAAAGAGGCGGTAAATAGCAGCAATCGTTCCTTTGGTATGGGGGCCTTCCATGCATAATCTTTCAAAGGCAGTAAGGGCCTGAAAGGTGGCTGTGGGTTGGAGTGAAAAGATATAATGTCTTATTTGAAGGTAGTCGTAGAAAGAGGTGCGGGGCAGTTCCACTCTGTCACCTAGCTCGGAAAAGGTGAGCAACCTCCGCTCAATTGGGTGCAAGACACGTCTAATTTGGTATAGACCTCTGTCCTTCCAAGGGCCAGACATTGAACTAGACAGACTATCTGGAATTTGTGGGTTAAGGATTATAGAGGTTAACCTCGAGGCTGAGGATGCCAGGCCAAATTTGTCCTTGCAGGTCCTCCACATGTTCCTTGTAAATACCATGGGTGCCGTTAAGTCTGATTCCGCTAGTGGTAAGGAGGAGCTCCACAGCATGGCATTGGGGTGTATAGGGGTTATCCATTCCCCCTCCAGCTCTACACAAACACTAGGAGGATGAGGGGATGTCCACTGCTGGAGGTGCCTCAGGTGGGCCGCCAGGTAATATTTGTGAATATCTGGGGATCCCAGACCTCCCCCCCTCCCTAGGAGTACACACAATACGTTTAGTTACTCTATGCCTTTTATAGGCCCAAATAAAGTGCATAAAGTCAGTTTGGAGTCTTTTCAGTACTTGAAGCGGAACTCTAACTGGTAGTGTCTCAAATAAACACAATATTTTGGGGAGGAGCATCATCTTTACTGAGGCTATCCTACCCAGCAGCGACAAGGGGTGACCTTTCCATTTACATAGAAAGTTGTTCACCTCTCTGAATAACGGGGGGAAATTATGGGAGTACAATTGGGAGTATGTGGAAGTGATTTGGGTTCCCAGGTAGCGGAGGGAGCGCTCTTGCCAGGTAAAGGAAAAAGAGTCCCGCAGGGCCTGCAGTTCCAATGAGGGGATGTGGAGGGGTACTGCCTCTGTTTTAGAGAAATTAATCCTGAATCCTGAGACTGCACCATATTCTTGCAGTTCTCTCCATCAATTAGGGAGAGAGGTAACTGGTTGGGAGAGAGTCAGGAGAATGTCGTCTGCATACAGAGAAAGCTTGTACGTTTACATGTATACTAGGATTAGAGCGGATGCAGGCTGCCAAGGGCTCTATACACAAGGCAAAGATCAGGGGTGACAAAGGGCACCCCTGCCTCGTCCCATTCTTAATAGAAAACATGGCTAAGGAAGCATGGAGCAGTTTGACTGAGGCAGACGGGGCCGTATACAAAGATTCTAAAGCCTTAACAAAGGGACCTGTAAAGCCCATTTTATTCAGGGTGGCTAGCATAAAGGGCCAACTGACGCGGTCAAAGGCCTTTTCGGCATCTAGGCTAAGTATCAGGGACGGGGTCTTCCCTTTATTAATAATATCAATAATGTTGACAACTCGTCTAGTATAGTTGCCCACCTGTCTGTACGGAATAAAGTCCGTTTGATCCCCGTGGATGAGAGAGGGAAGAAACCTGGACAACGGGGAGGCCAAAATTTTTGTAAAAATTTTTAAGTCAGAGTTTAGAAGGGCTATTGGTCTATAGCTCGAACAGTCCAATGGGTCCTTGCCCGGTTTCGGTATCACTGGTATATGAGAGGCCGACATAGAGGGGGGGATCAGCTTGCCTTTCAAAAAATCATTAAAAAGATTTAGGAGATGTGAGGAAAGCTCTGATAGGAACGTTTTGTAGTACAAGTAGGGCAAACCGTCCGGGCCAGGAGCTTTGGAAGAAGGCAATTGAGCAATAGTTTTTGCGAGTTCCTCTTCCGTAATGGGGTTATTAAGTTGCTCCAGGTCATCCGACTCAATCCTAGGGAGGACCACCCGTGCCAGGTACGAATCTATGTTTGGCCTCAATGATCTACCTAGAGGAGCTTGGGCACAGTGAACCGTTTGGTATAATTGTGAATAATAGGTCTCAAAACAGGAGGCAATGTGGGAGGGGTCGTACCGCACCTTCCTGCTCTCATCTCTAACCGCCCCAGGAGAGGAGTGGACCTGCATATCCCTCAGTTTACAATCCAGCAGTGTGTCCGCCTTGTCACCTTTATAATAGTATTGTTGACGGATACGCTGCATCCACCAGCTAACCTTCCTCAATTCCAGGGCCCTCAGCCTAGACCTGAGGGTGATTAGTTCCCTCAAGAGGCCCAAGGACGGTTTCGCCGTGTATTTTGCCTCTACAGACTTTAAGGCCTGTGTCACAAGCGTCGCTGTAAATTAGAGTCCCTCTTAAGGCAGGAACCCAGGGCTATACAATGTCCTCTAAATACAGTTCTATGGGCTTCCCGGAGCGTGGAATTATGAGCCACAGTGCCTTCATTTTCACTAAAGAAGGATTTTAACGTTGTAGTTAGTGACAATTTAGAGTCTAGATGTTTTATTAGATAATCGTTCAGTCTCCAGTGACAGACTCTCACTGATTTGGGGGAGAGGGTCACATCCAGTGTAATGGGAGCATGTTCAGACCAAGCGATTGGATGTATCTCCGCGGAGATACTGTTCCTCAGGAGAGGGAGGTTAGTGAAAAGGTGGTCAATTCAGGTATGAGTACAATGCGGGGGGGAATAAAAAGAATACTGTCTCCCAGAAGGGTGGTGAATCGGCCAGTTGTCATAAAGCTGATATTTCCTAAGCAATTGCCTAAACACTCTGGATTGCCTGGACACCTGTGCCGGGGGCTGGGAGTGGAACAAAGTATGCCTGTCCCTAGTGGGAGAGAAAATCAAGTTAAAGTCTCCCCCCACTATCAAATAGGTATGGCTGAAATCTTGAAGGCAGTACCTTAATGATAAAGTGAGTTTGATTAGTGTTAGGGGGGTATAAATTACATAGTGTAATAGGCACTCCCTGCACTGCGCCATTCAAAATAATGTATCTCCCATCAGTATCTATAATAGAGCGTGACAGTGTAAATTTGAGGGAGTCCTTTAAGAGGACCGCAACTCCGGCCTTCTTCTTGCCCTGGGAATTAGCAAGGTACGCCTGAGGATAAAGTCTGAAGGCAAAGTTAAATGAACCGGATTTGTCAAAATGAGTCTCCTGCAGAAAGACAATATCTGGAGCTAAGCGTTTAAACTCTCTCAGGGCCAATTTCCACTTTGTGTTAGAGTTTAAACCCCTTACATAAAAAGATAATATCCTAGTAGCCATTAGGAGTAAGAGGGAACCAATATGCCACAGCCAAAATCATCCACTTAATAAAGTATCCTTCGGTAAACCCGCAGGGTAGCATCCAGAGCCAGGTTCTGCTCCACATCATGTCACATTCAAGAGAGGGGGGAAGGGAGAAGGGGTCACAAAACACCCCCATACCAACAACAAATAAAACCGGAGAACAAGAAAAAAATATAAGCCAGTAGGTGAGTACTCGCCTATCGGTGAGTAGGGAGGAGTCAACATCCGCCGGTCCCCGCCACCTATAAGGTGGGAGCAGGGAACAAGTTCGCCTGGCAGATGAATAGATCCTCCCATAGGAACCATGGACTCGAAGGGCCAGAGCACGCTGGTCAATAAATCCCATCAACAACAAAATGATGTCGGCCAGCGCCGAGCACCGTCAGAGTCAGGCCACTAGGAAGAGATCGGGACAGCCCCAGTAAAAATTAGGGACAGCCCCGAGCCCCCCCCCCAAAGCCGCAACATACCCAGGCATTACAACAGTAGAGCATATATGCAATTATAGCAAGGCTATAGGGCAAGACAGTTAGAACAACAGTTTTACAGCAATTAAAAACCATAAAGTGGTGTCAGAGCAAATATTTATGTAGACTAGCAATATAATGGGAAACCAATATGAGGTAAGCTGCTTGGTGTAGCAGTCCAAGCCGCCTCAAGATGACCATGTTCAGTATAAAAGTATACACCGTATGGATAAGGCCGTCTGGAAAAGCGACCAAAACAGCTCCATCAAAGCAAACAAAAATTATAGCTCAAGAAAGGCACTTTGCAAGACACTAGTCCAATGCGATGACCTCTCTCCCTCCTCGTATGAGGGCCTGGCCAGGCCTTTAAGCCAGGGGTTTCCACCACTAAGTCCCCACAAACAGTTGGGGAAGTAACCAAAGTGGGGGACCTAAAGTGCTTGAGGGGGAACCCGGCACTGGGTTATCCCTGATCCCCTCCACATATGTAGCCTGCTCTGACACATGAGTACCCCTCCTGCATGCAGTAGGCTCCCTGGCTCCCCTAAGTAACTCCAGGAGGTCTGATGACTGGGTGAATACCCCACTGGGGGAAGCTGCAGGGGAGCAGAGTCCCCCATTATAATCCGCAGGACTCACCGGCTCCAGTGCAGGAGATTCTGGGCTGTGGGAAGAGGAGGGTGACAGATCCCTGTCATCTGCAGAGTAATCCGCTGGCTGCAGCTCCGTGTCAGCAGGGTCCCGATCTCTCTCTCCCCGCTGCCACGTGTGCGGGGATGGAGTCGGAGCCATCTTGAAAGCCGGATAGGAGGCCGGTGAGGGATCCCCAATAAAAGCCAGTATAGAGGGCTGAAGAGAGTGCTGTTGTGGCGCTGGGGTGGGGGGGAACTTCCCTATTCTCGCTCTGCGTTGTTTGCCCATAATTAAGTGCGTCTGCCCGGGATGCTGCGGATTGTGATCGGCGCCTGCAGAGGACACAGATCAGATGTCCATCTTGTTAGCCGGCTAGGCCACGCCCCCAATACAGAAGTTTTTATGGCTTTTTTTGATAGATAGCAAGTAGGATCAGAATGAAATATCTGTATTTTTTTTTACAGAAATACAGAAATTTTTCTGTTTATTTTGATAGATAGCAAGTGGTATCTTACAGAAATACAGAAATTTTTCTGTTTATTTTGATAGATAGCAAGTGGTATCAGAATTAATTATCTGTATTTTTTTTACAGAAATACAGAATTTTTTGTTTATTTTGATATATAGCAAATGGTGTCAGAATTAAATATCTGTATTTTTCTTACAGAAATACAGAAATGTTTCTGTTTATTTTGATAGACAGCAAGTGGTATCAGAATTAAATATCTGATTTTTTTTTTTTACACAAATACAGATATTTTTTTGTTTATTTTCATAGATAGCAAGTTGTATCAGAATGAAATATCAATATTTTTTTACAGAAATACAGAAATGTTTCTGTTTATTTTGATAGATAGCAAGTGGTATCATAATTAATTATCTGTATTTTTTTTCAGAAGTACAGAAATTTTTCTGTCTATTTTGATAGATAGCAAGTGGTATCAGAATTAATTATCTGAATTTTTTTTTTACAGAAATGCAGAAATTTTTCTGTTTATTTTGATAGAAAGTGGTATCAGAACTAATTATCTGAATTTTTTTCACAGAAGTACAGAAATTTTTCTGTTTATTTTGATAAATAGCAAGTGGTAGCAGAATGAAAAATCTGTATTTTTCTTACAGAAATACAGAAAATTTTCTGTTTATTTTGATAGGTAGCAAGTGGTATCAGAATTAATTATCTGTATTATTTTTACAGAAATACAGAAATGTTAACAGACATATAATACCAAAGAGCTGCATATATCCAAAAAAAAATAATATATGACAAAAAAAAAAACATAACAGTTCTAAAGGGATCATATAGCACATAATAAACCTGTACAAGAACAGCTACATATCTGCTAGCGGAAGCGTATGGCATAGGGTATAAACCAATATTCTTAAAGAACAAATAAAGTAAAAACACAGACATACACATATAACAAATCAGCTGAGGGGAGAAGGGGGGATGGGGGGGGAATGCCAAGCGGTACAAAAACAAAAGATATATATATTAACCCTCAATACCGGGGTTGTGATCCAGCCTGGTAGCCTGGACACTAAATGAAATATGTACGGAATCGGGAAGAGTCTTTAAACCAGTCCCAAATGGACCAGGTAATTCTAAATTGTTCCATTCTGTCATCATCCTCCACGACCAACATGTCCATATGGCCGATTTTTTCAAGTTCGGAGACCCAATTGGCTATAGAAGGAGCAGCAGATTGCTTCCACAATCTCAGGATAGTGGCCCTTGCTGCTGTAAGAAAATGACGGAGGACCCCACCTTTGATGGTTTTGAGCGAACCCGGAACCATGGATAAAAGAACTATATTGGGAGTATTGGTTATGGTGGACCCAGTGCTGTCGGTATACACCTGAATAATCGTGTCCCAAAATCGATATATAGGCGGACACTCCCACCATATATGAAGCATCAACCCCTTTTGTGAGTGGCATCGCCAACAACGATCAGATTGTGTGGGGGAGATTCTATGGAGATCCACCGGGCAATATTACCACCTGGATAGAATTTTGTAATTAACCTCTTGAGCTCTACAGGTTAAGGCCAACTTATGCGTTAGGGTAAATGATTTTTTTTCTACTAGGTCTTATTTTCGGGGTAGGTCTTATATTAGGGCAGGTTGGGGAAAAAGTGCTAGGTCTTATTTTCGGGGTAGGTCTTATTTTCGGGGAAACACAATAACAGTTTGGGGATTATATCCATTTTCAGAGTGTTTATACGGGCGAACCAAGAGAGAGGCAAGGAATCATATTTCTGGAGGTCAGATTGAAGTTTACTATACATTGAAGAATAATTAAGGGAGAACAATTTGGAGGGATCTGATGGGACCATTATACCCAGGTATTTAATGGCATCAGAACAAATCCGGAAAGGCACATTAGAACACATAGCTGACATTTGAGAAGAGTCCAAGGTAACATTAAGAATTTCGGAATTGGAATAATTGACCTTGAAATTACTATGTATACCAAATTCAGCAAGTTCCTTCAGGATGGTAGGTATCGTGACATGAGGGGATGTTATATATATGAAGAGGTCATCTGCGTATAAAGAAATTTTATAATGTGTATCACCCACCTGGATCCCTTTTACATCTGCATTGTGGCGCAAGGCCACAGCCAAATGTTCCATGATTAAGGCATAAAGTAAAGGGGAGAGAGGGCACCCCTGCCTCGTGCCATTCTTGATTTGAAAAGAATCGGAGCGAGTGCCATTAACCCGCACCCGAGCCCTGGGTGTAGAGTACAGTGCTGCAATTCTAGAAACCATGCAGGGTCCCATGCCCACCTGACGTAACGCCGTGTACATAAACTGCCAACTAACCCTGTCAAAGGCTTTTTCAGCATCTATTGACAGTAAGCACGCAGGGGTGCCTGAGGATTTAGCAAAGTGGGTCAGCAGGAGAGTCTTAATAGTATTATCCCTGGCTTCCCTTCCATAAATAAACCCTGTTTGATCCTTATGGATCAATGATGGCATATGTGGGGACAACCTATTGGCAATCAATTTGGAAAAAATTTTCACATCCACATTAATCAAAGATATAGGTCTATAATTAGAGCAAACTGTATGGTCTTTGCCAGGCTTGGGAAGAACCGTAATATGCGCTTCCAAACTTTGTGAAGGGAACGGCGTATCGGCAGAGACGGAAGAAAACACTTTGGTCATGAAGGGGACAAGATTAGAAGCGTGAAGCTTATAGAATCGTGGAGTAAATCCATCTGGACCTGGGCTTTTTCCGGTTGGGGTGGCCTGCAGGGCAGCAGATACCTCCTCCTCCATATACGGGGATTCCAATTGAGAAATCACCTCAGAATTTAAAGTTGGAAGGGCTGTTTTAGTTAAGTATTCCTGTAGAGAGGAAGGAGTGACTGGAGCAGGGCGTAGTTGATAGAGCTCTGCATAATATTTATAAAAAGTTTGCAGGATCTCTTTGGGGATAGAT
>NC_092871.1:42706112-42711624 GCF_032062135.1 Pyxicephalus adspersus
AAGAGCCGCCTTTGCACAGAGAGAGTCTTTGAACAAAGAGTCATTACATCTCCATGTCCATGCTCTAGGGCCCATATGGGGAATCTGAAATGAGAGGGACACTGAAGAGTGGTCGGACCAGGGACAGGACTCTATAGAAGCACTAGGACACCAATCCAGTATGGAATGGCTCGTCAGGATAAAATCTATGCAAGAATACATATTGTGCGGATGGGAGAAAAAGGTATAGTCTTTGGTAGTGGGGTGCAGAATGCGCCACATATCCATTATTCTAAAATCGTGCAATTTAGAACAAAGGGAGTTCAATTTCGAATATGAGATCGGGGTTTTCCCTGATGAGGTATCTATGCGGGGATCCAAAATACAATTAAAATCCCCACCCACAATAATAGATCCCTCGGCAAACCCTTTCAGTAACTCCAAATATTGAGAGAGGGCCGTCGTGGGTTGGTGATTGGGAGCATAAAAAGAAGCCAATGTAAATTTCTTATCCCAGAGAGAAATTTTTAAAAACAAATACCTGCCCTGAGAATCAGAGCGAGAATCTAGAATCTGTACTGGTAGCGATTTATGAAAAGCTATAGAAACTCCCTTAGTTCTAGATTCAGGATTGGAGCTATGGTAACACAGGGGATAATATCGATTACGGAGAGAGGGGATTCTGTTGGAATGAAAGTGGGTCTCCTGGAGGAGTAAGATATTCACCCGTGCTTTGTGTTGGGCATACAACAATTGGGGGCGTTTGTTCGGGCTATTTAGACCCTTCGCATTAAGGGTACGAATTATCAAAGCATTTGCTGGGGTATGTACCGGGGGCATTAAGGGGAGGGGGCACGGGAAGGGGCACCAGACGGGCGAGGTGGGCTAAAACCTCGACCGTGGGGTGAAAAGTCTAAAGCGGGACCCCAAAGGTCCCAAATCACTGCCCAAGAGGGCAGCAAGCCTATGTGGGGAAGTGTCTGCGAGCGGCGGGGGAGGCAGACAAACAAGCAAAAACAAACATGCGAGTCCCGCCCGGGGGAACCCGCAATACCATAAATAGTGTATGGAGTAAGAACAAACTCTTAACAGTTGCCCAATAAAACCAAGACCAACAGAAAAATGAGCGAACCTTGGGCATGCGCCCAGAGTACTAAACAGACCCAGAATCATGGTACCTGAAGAGTAGAGTATGTATCCAAAGGCAGCAACATAAGATAAACAGTACGCTGAATTTCTGCCAAGATAATCTAAGGGAACAGGGATACAACATCCCAGGGCCCACAACAGAGCCCTCTGGGGAGGCGAGAACAGTATGGTCCGCGCATCCCCCAGAGGGCCCTAGACAAAATTAACAAAATTAACCACAGGATCTAAAGGACATTCAAGAATAGCAGGTCAGCTAACAGCAAAAACAGTGGCAATAAATGCTAAATAAATAATATTCAACATAGCTACCGGTACATAGAAAGTCCCAACGTGAAGGAGAAACTACTTTCACAGAGTCAAATGTAATCCGAGGAGGCTTGGCAACGCAGAAACATATAACTCCATTGAAAGGCATACTGATCCCCCGACCAGGCACGGCAGGTGATGAAAGTAGTAATCCAGTGATGTCTTATAACCTTCCCATCGTGAAGGAGAAATGACTTGAAAGTGTCCCTTCATGGTAGACCGCGCTCTCGGCCAGGCACAGCAGACGATAGAGTAAATGGACATCAAAAGTAGTCCGGTGATGCTTGGTAGAACAGGAATAGCAAGGTTCCATTCAAAATTGGATGGTTCGCTCGGTCAGGCACAGTGGGTGGTAAAACAAGTTGAGGTCAGAGATATTCCAGTGGTGAACACAGAAAAAATTAGGAAGGCAGATGCTAGGTTGTGGAAGGAGGAGGAGGCGAGATATGACCCGCGGAGGTGCCTGGAGAACTGTCAGTAGGAAGTCGAGAGGAAACTTGTGATGGCACTGGTTTGATGTTGAGAAGTGAAGCCAATGTAGGCCATTTGGGTAATAGGATATCCGGAAGATGCAGATCTTGTACGATATGGGGCAGGTCTGATGGATCGCGAAGAACAAGAGTTCTACCTCCCGATCGGATAATGAGATGAAAGGGAAACCCCCATCTATACGGGATATTCCGTTCACGAAGAGCTGTTAAAAGCGGCCTAAGAGCCCTGCGAAGATCCAGAGTATGCTTAGATAGATCAGGCAGCAATTGTATCTGTGCCCCAGCGTATTCAATATTGGAAGATTCTCTAGCTTTTTTCATAATATCTTCCTTGGTTCTAAAAAAATGGATCCAACAGATAACATCTCTAGGGCGTTGCGGATTCGTACTGCGTGGTCCCGGGGTTCTATGTATCCGATCTATCTCAATATCAACATCAGATGGAACAGCAAGAAGCTTAGCAAATATAGAGTAGACTGCCGTAAGCAATTCTGAATTCGGTACAGTTTCAGGTAAACCCCGTATACATAAATTATTCCGCCTGTTGCGGTTTTCAGCATCATCATGCAACAGATACAACATATTAATTTGGGCCTCATGGCGTTCCAGTATATCTGCGTGTGATGCGACTTGTGAAGAAAGTTCAGTGCATTGGGTTTGCAGAGCTGTGGTAGCGCTGGTAACTTGTTGTACAGATTCACGCAATGCATTAAACTCTGCCTTGCAGCTTGCTTCCAAACGCCCTATACTGCACTCTAAGTCTTGTCTGGTAGGTAAGGCATGAAGATGGGCCTTCCAGTCCCATTCCTCCACGACATCAGAATTTGCTGGGCAATTGTCCGAGGATGTTACTGAGGAGGGTGACATACAGGGGCTGAGGATGGGGGATGCATGACATACCTCTGATGGTGGGATGCAGGAGTCATCCGACCCCTGTGTAGCCAGATCTTGCTGTAATTGGGCTCCCTGCGTGCTCCACGTCGACGGCGCCTGCCCGTCGGCTGACTTCAAAAATCGAGCCCCCGGCTTTGGGGCCTTGTCTGGAGGGCGGCCGCTTCCCGCGGCGAAGAAGCTGGATATGCCTCCGGAGGAGGAATCACCCCCTCCGGAGCGTGCCTTGTGTACCCCCTTAGTCTTGGGGCCCATAGTGACAGAAAAAGAGGCGCTGCAGCGCTGATAAGAAGTAATTCCCCCAGGCGGGACACGGAGCAAGGATCCCTAGCGTCCTACTCCGCCGCCATCAGGACACGCCCCCCTGTTTCTGTTTATTTTGATAGCAAGTGGTATCAGAATTAAATATCTGTATTTTTCTTTACAGAAATACAGAAATTTGTCTGTTTATTTCGATAGATAGCAAGTGGTATCAGAAATATCTGTATTTTTGTTTTACAGAAATACAGAAATGTTTCTGTTTATTTTGACAGACAGCAAGTGGTATCAGAATTAAATATCTGAATTTTTTTTCAGAAATAAAGAAATGTTTCTGTTTTTTTTTCATAGATAGCAAGTGGTATCAGAATTAATTATCTGTATTTTTTTTACAGAATTACGGAAATTTTTCTGCTTATTTTGATAGATAGCAAGTAGTATCAGAATGAAATATCTGTTTTTTTTCTTAGAGAAATACAGACATTTTTCTGTTTATTTTGATGGATAGCAAGTGGTATCAGAATTAATTATGTGTTTTTTTTACAGAAATACAGAAAATGTTCTATTTATTTTGATAGGTAGCAAGTGGTATCAGAATTAATTATCTGTGATTTTTTTACAGCAGTAAATAATTTTTTCTGTTTATTTTGATAGATAGCAAGTGGTATCAGAATGAAATATCTGTATTTTTCTTACAGAAATACAGAAATTTTTCTGTTTTTTTTCATAGATAGCAAGTGGTATTAGAATTAAACATCTATATTTATTTTACAGAAAAACAGAATTTTTTTCTGTTTATTTTGACAGGTAGCAAGTGGTATCAGAATTAATTATCTGTTTTTTTTTTACAGAAGTAAAGAAATTTTTGTTTATTTTGATAGATAGCAAGTGGTATCAGAATGAAATATCTGTATATTTTTTTTACAGAAGTACAGAAATTTTTCTATTATTTTGATAGCAAGTGGTATCAGAATGAAATATCTGAATTTTTCTTAAAGAAACTTTTCTATTTATTTTGATAGCAAGTGGTATCGGAATGAAATATCTCTATTTTTCTTACAGAAATTTTTCTGTTTATTTTGATAGATAGCAAGTGGTATCAGAATGAAATATCTGTATTTTTCTTAGAGAAATACAGACATTTTTCTGTTTATTTTGATGGATAGCAAGTGGTATCGGAATTCATTATCTAAATAATAATGCTAACTCTTGCAATCTATCAAAATAAACCGAAAAATTTCTTTATTTCATTCAGGCTACAACTTGCAATCTATCAAAAAGCCATAAAAATGTATGTATTTCTCCCCAAAAATACAGATATTTAATTATGATTCATAACCAAATATCAGTAGTTTTTAGGGAGAAAAACATTTTTTATGGCTATTTAGATAGATAGCAAGTGGGATTAAAAATCAATATCTGTATTTTTTTTTACAGAAATAAAGAAAATTACATGGGTTTTTGGATAGATAATAAGTGCTATCATAATGAAATATCTGTATTTTTTATGGATAAATATAGAATTTTTTCTTTCTTTTGTGATATATTACAAGAGGTATAATTTAGGATACCTCTTGCAATCTATCACAAAAAAAATAAAAATGTATTTCTGTAAAAAAAAATACAGATATTTTATTATGATAGCACTTGGTATCTATCCTAAAACCCATAAAAAATTCAGTATTTCTCTCCAAAAAATAGATATTTTATTCCGATCCCACTTTGATATATATCTTCAAAGCCATAAAACATTCTATATTTCTCTACTAAAATTCTCGATATTTAATTCTGATAGCACTTTGTATCAATCCAAAAGACCATAAACAATTCTATATTTTTTTCTACAGAAAATACGGATCTTTAGTCCTGATCCCACTTTGCTATATATCCCTAAAGCCATAAAAATTGACGTATTATTCTAATACAGAATAAATAATAAACAAATAATACAGATATTTATTTCTGATAACACTTGGTAGTTGGTATCTATCCAAAAAGCCATAAAAAATCATATATTTTTCTCCAAAAAATACAGATTTTGTATTCTGATAGCACTTGGTGTATATCCTAATACCCATAAAAATGTATGTATTTATGTGAAACAAATACATATATTTAACTGTGATAGCACTAGATATCCACAAATGATAAAAAAATGTATGTATTTCCTGGTTTATTCCACCAAGTCCGTTCCCTTTTATGTGGTTTCACTAGATAGTAGGTATGGAAAGTGTAATTTCCGTTAATCCATTCATGTCTCAATTAGCTACAGCTTTTACACTGTCTATAGAGGTGATGGCCTCGACCTCCAATGCAGTCCATGCTCCATAACTGGGCCCACTGCCTTCTGCTGCCTGTTACTGCTGCCGCCTTCCCAGTACCCAAATCTACATGCAAGATAATAATGCAGTCCACACTTTGTCTCAGAGCCCACCACC
>NC_092871.1:42711962-42712562 GCF_032062135.1 Pyxicephalus adspersus
TGCCCAGTACCCGACTGTAGATGCCAGATACTAATGCCATCCATACTCCCTCTTAGAACCAAACGCCTCCTCCTCCTGTTGTAAATGATGCTGCCACCTGCCCAGTACCTGACTGTAGATGCCAGATACTAATGCCATCCACATTCCGTCTCAGAGCCCACTGCCACCTCCTCCTGCTGTAAATGATGCTGACGCCTGCCCAGTACTGGACTTTAGATGCCAGATACTAATGCTGACCATGCTCCATCTCAGATCCCACCGCCTTCTCCTCCTGATGTAAATGATGCTGCCGCCTGCCCAGTACCAAACTATAGATGCCAGATACTAACGCCGTCCACATTCCGTCTCAGAGCCCAACACCTCCTCCTCCTGCTGTAAATGATGCTGCTGTCTGCCCAGTACCAAACTCTAGATGCCAAATACTAACGCCGTGCGCACTCCGTCTCATAGCCCAAAGCCTCCTCCTCATGCTGTAAAAGATGCTGCCTGCCCAGTACCGAACTCTAGATGCCAGATATTAACGCCGTCCACACTCTGTCTCAGAGCCCACCGCCTCCTCCTCCCGCTCTAAATGATGCTGACGCCTGCCCAGTATTGGAC